>NC_092382.1:48254297-48554297 GCF_030028105.1 Mobula birostris | reverse complement strand
TATATGTTTCAATCAGATCCCCCCCTCAATCTTCTAAATTCCAATGAGTACAAGCCCAGTTCATCCATTCTTTCTTCATATGAAAGTCCTGCCATCCCAGGAATCAATCTGGTGAACCTTCTCTGTACTCCCTCTATGGCAAGGATGTCTTTCCTCAGATTAGGGGACCAAAACTGCACACAATACTCCAGGTGTGGTCTCACCAAGGCCTTGTACAACTGCAGTAGTAACTCCCTGCTCCTGTACTCAAATCCTCTCGCTATAAATGCCAGCATACCATTCGCCTTTTTCACCGCCTGCTGTACCTGCATGCCCACTTTCAATGACTGGTGTATAATGACACCCAGGTCACATTGCACCTCCCCTTTTCCTAATCGGCCACCATTCAGATAATAATCTGTTTTCCTATTTTTGCCACCAAGGTGGATAACTTCACATTTATCCACATTAAATTGCATCTGCCATGAATTTGCCCACTCACCCAACCTATCCAAGTCACCCTGCATCCTCCTAGCATCCTCCTCACAGCTAACACTGCCACCCAGCTTCGTGTCATCTGCAAACTTGGAGATGCTGCATTTAATTCCCTCATCCAAGTCATTAATATATATTGTAAACAACTGGGGTCCCAGCACTGAGCCTTGCGGTACCCCACTAGTCACCGCCTGCCATTCTGAAAAGGTCCCGTTTATTCCCACTCTTTGCTTCCTGTCTGCTAACCAACTCTCCACCCACATCTATACCTTACCCCCAATACAGTGTGCTTTAAGTTTGCACACTAATCTCCTGTGTGGGACCTTGTCAAAAGCCTTCTGAAAATCCAAATATACCACATCCACTGGTTCTCCCCTATCCACTCTACTAGTTACATTCTCAAAAAATTCTATGAGATTCATCAGACATGATTTTCCTTTCACAAATCCATGCTGACTTTGTCCGATCATTTCACCACTTTCCAAATGTGCTGTTATCACATCCTTGATAACTGACTCCAGCAGTTTCCCCACCACCGACGTTAGGCTAACCGGTCTATAATTCCCCGGTTTCTCTCTCCCTCCTTTTTTAAAAAGTGGAGTTACATTAGCCACTCTCCAATCCTCAGGAACTAGTCCAGAATCTAACGAGTTTTGAAAAATTATCACTAATGCATCCACTATTTCTTGGGCTACTTCCTTAAGCACCCTGGGATGCAGACCATCTGGCCCTGGGGATTTATCTGCCTTCAATCCCTTCAATTTACCTAACACCACTTCCCTACTAAAATGTATTTCGCTCAGTTCCTCCATCTCACTGGACCCTCTGTCCCCTACTATTTCTGGATGATTATTTATGTCCTCCTTAGTGAAGACAGAACCAAAGTAATTATTCAATTGGTCTGCCATGTCCTTGCTCCCCATAATCAATTCACCTGTTTCTGTCTGCAGGGGATCTACATTTGTCTTTACCAGTCTTTTCCTTTTTACATTTCTATAAAAGCTTTTACAGTCCGTTTTTATGTTGCCTGCCAGTTTTCTCTCATAATCTTTTTTTCCCCTTTCTAATTAAGCCCTTTGTCCTCCTCTGCTGAACTCTGAATTTCTCCCAGTCCTCAGGTGAGCCACTTTCTCTGGCTAATTTGTATGCTGCTTCTTTGGAATTGATACTATCCCTAATTTCTCTTGTCAGCCACGGGTGCACTACCTTCCTTGATTTATTCTTTTGCCAAACAAGGATGAACATTTGTTGCAGTTCATCCATGCAACCTTTAAATGCTTGCCATTGCATATCCACCGTCAATCCTTTAAATGTCATTTGCCAGTCTATCTTAGCTAATTCACGTCTCATACCTTCAAAGTTACCCCTCTTTAAGTTCAGAACCTTTGTTTCTGAATTAACTATGTCACTCTCCATCTTAATGAAGAATTCCACCATATTATGGTCACTCTTACCCAAGGGGCCTCTCATGACAAGATTGCTAATTAACCCTTCCTCATTGCTCAAAACCCAGTCCAGAATAGCCTGCTCTCTAGTCGGTTCCTCGACATGTTGGTTCAAAAAACCATCCCACATACATTCCAAGAAATCCTCTTCCTCAGCACCTTTACCAATTTGGTTCACCCAATCTACATGTAGATTGAAGTCACCCATTATAACTGCTGTGAGAGGCGCACCGCTTCCAGGGTCTCCTTACTTCAAGTGTTGTGTGTGTCCTGCCTTAGCGAACCTGTCCCTTTTTATCCCCCTGCTGGGGTATCGCCTGTCCATCACTTCAAACAGTTCAGGGTTCAAAGGGAGAGCCGCTCCAGACAGCTCTCTCTCCCGTCCCTTCATTAACATCTCCAGATGCTGCTTCATTGTTCCTTATCTCTCCTTCCCCTGAGGACAGGTGGCAGACCAACTGCTGATGCCATTGATGCTAGCCCAGGCCAGCAAACATCTTAATTTATGTGTATTCTTGTCACAACACTCAAACACATTTAGATTAATACCACTGAGATCATAGTCATAGTCATAGTCATACTTTATTGATCCCGAGGGAAATTGATTTTCGTTACAGTTGCCCAACCAAGAATAGAGTATAAATATAGCAATATAAAACCGTAAATAATTAAATAGTAATATTTAAATTATGCCAGGAAATAAGTCCAGGACCAGCCTATTGGCTTAGGAAGTCTGACACTCCAAGGGAGGAGTTGTAAAGTTTGATGAACACAGGCAGGAATGACTTCCTATGGAGCTCTGTGCTGCATCTCGGTGGAATGAGTCTCTGGCTGAATGTACTCCTGTGACCACCCAGTACATTATGTAGTGGATGGGAGACATTGACCAAGATGAAGTGCAACTTGCACAGCATCCTCCTTTCAGACACCACCGTGAGGGAGTCCAGTTCCATCCCCACAACTTCACTGGCCTTACGAATGAGTTTGTTGATTCTGTTGGTGTCTGCTACCGTCAGCCTGCTGCCCCAGCTCACAACAGCAACCATGATAGCACTGGCCACCACAGACTCATAGAACATCCTCAGCATCGTCCGACAGATATTAAAGGACCTCAATCTCCTCAGGAAATAGAGACGGCTCTGACCCTTCTTGTAGACAGCCTCAGTGTTCTTTGACCAGTCCAGTTTATTATCAATTCATATCCCCAGGTATTTGTAATCTTCCACCACGTCCACACTGACCCCCTGGATGGAAACAGGGGTCACCAGTACCTTAGCTCTCCTCAGGGCTACCACCAGCTCCTTAGTGTTCTTCACATTAAGCTGCAGATAATTCTGCTCACACCATGTGACAAAGCTTTCTACCATAGCCCTGTACTCAGTCTCATCTCCCTTGCTGTTGCATCCAACTATGGCAGAGTCATCAGAAAACTTCTGAAGGTGGCAAGACTCTGTACAGTAGTAGATCAGAAGGACGAAGAGTTATAACAGACATTTAAAAAAATCAACCAACTACCTGATAATATTTCTAAAGTATATATATTTTCATACAAAATAAAAAGGATTCAGCACTCCATGCAGGTATATGCAATTCTGAGAAGAAATACAGACCAGAAAACTTAAATGAGAGGCCAACTCAGAAAAATGAATCATCACTATGGAAGAGCACGTTAACCGGTGGAACGAGTATGACCATCCATGGGAAAATCCCAATGATCTGAGCAGACTAGATGGTGACAGGGAAACATTGAGAGCCTGACTCAGAGTTGGAGACCTCTTCCCAGAAACAGGGTTTCCTTGGGGAAATACAGAACAAGATGGTTAACATTTTAAAATATAAAAAATTTCTTCAGCTGTTCATCGATTTTCGATGATGACAGCCGTATGGGCAAGGTTGTATGGTAGACCGGCAGTTGCCCATGCTGCAAGTCTCCCCTCTGCATGCCACCGATGTTGTCCAAGGGAAGGGCACTAGGACCCATACAGCTTGGCACCAGTGTCGTCACAGAGCAATGTGTGATTAAGTGACTTGCTCAAAGACACAACACGCTGCCCAGATGAGGTTCAAACCAGCAACCTTCAGATCACTAGACCGACGCCTTAACCACTTGGCCACGTGCCATACATATATCAAAAATACATAAGAGACAAACAGACCAGGCAATAAATGCAGAAAATGCCAAGAGAAACCAGACACAATCCAAGACATTCCAGGATCCTGCAGCAGCTTAACTCAATCTGATTACTTACAAAGGTACAATCAAGTGGCAAACATCATTCAGCAAAGTCTTGCTTTAAAATACAAACTCAAGAATGACCACCTTAACTTCATTAAGGTACCATAAATTCAAGCCTGGTCCAGCTTTAGAGTCAAAATCTTACAAATTTTATGATAATAAATACATTGTTACATATAGGACAATCCATAATAACCATCCGGATATAATATTACAGGATAAACAAGCAGGAACAACTCCCTCAATAGATATAACCATCCCAACTCACACATGTTCCTCGAACAAAGGAGCACCTCACAACAGGCATTGCTTGTGTCATCAGTCAGACAACCGAATTGTTTTCTCTGTCAATCAGCTTCCAAATGTTGCTACGCTCTCATTCGTTGCCACCCCCCGCTGCTGATTCCCTTCTCCTCATCATACGTTCTTACCCCGACCATCGTCTAGAGCCCCAAACTCTGCCCTGTACAGACCCGCCTCTGGTTTCTGACCCTGCTCCACTGAACATCCAACTAATGGTTTCCCATTCTGCTTTCAGACTTTAGAGGACAGTGGTGTTTTCTAACAACCCTTTAGAAGCAGGGAAAATGACCCATGATGTGGAAATGAGCCGTGATTAAGGAGGTTAACTACCAATGTTATTCTTCCTCAGCAGAGAGATTAGAGGGACGAACAACATCTCAGACAGAACTGCAGTCAGATCGACTTCTTCAGACTGCAGAAAATTCAAGGGAAACCTCTTCACCCACAGAGTGGTGACTGTTTGGAGCCCATCACCACAGGAAGAGTGAGAGGGGAACAACTAGGGAGGATTTAAAAGGACCGTTGTGGAACAGAATCACTGGCAGGGTCCAGCCGTCCTGAATTGACTCCCTATTGTACACTAGGTGTGTTATAAATTCACTAGTACCAAAGACAGTGTTTGAAATAGAACTGATTTGTTTGTCTGAGATCCAGAATATTAGACTCTAGTCTCATTAAAGGTGAATATGCGCAGAAGAAACTCCTCCCATGCCCAGTGACCAGGGTGCAGAACTGGGTGTGGGGAGCAGCAGCAATAATTGCAGAGTTCAGCACCGACAGTCACTCTCGAAATTGCATTCAGCAACGGTGATGGACAAATATCCAGCATGCAGCTTATTGAAACTTTCTCCCCAGTGTGAACCCGGTAGTGTGTCACAAGTGTAACACGCTGTAGGGTTTCACTGCTAAAGTAACGGCCTCTCAGCAATGTTTCACTGCTGAGGTAATGGTTTCTCTGTAGCAGCAATGCTTAGGTTATGACTGGAGATAACAGGGTTTTGGAGTGCGGTCTTTTGCCAGGGGTAGATAAAAAAGATGCGAACAGAGAGAATGGACCCGTTTGCTTTTTTTTTGTTTTATTTTCTTTAATAACCCTATAGTCAAAGTAAGAATTATAAGGCTCAATCGTTTAATCACATATTGTGTACTGTTTGTTATTTCGGGGTACTGATTTGTAACAGGGGACACATCGCACAGCATACACCCAAACGAGATTTCTTAAGTTTGGCTGGGCTGGGGGGCAATTACCCCCTATATTAACCTGCTAGCCAACCGATAGATAACTGAATGAATCCCTTCCCACATTCACAGCAGGTGAACGGCCTCTCCTCATTGTGAACTTAATGATGCACATTTGGTTGATTTGGTTGAGAGAATCTCTTCCCAATGTCTGAGCAGGTGATCGGCCTCTCTCCAGTGTGAATTCTCTGGTGTCTCAGTAGATGAGATGACTGAGTGAATGCTTTCCCGCAGACTGAGCAGGTGAAAGGCTTTTCACCAGTGTGAACTCGATGATGTAGCTTCAGATTAAATGACCTAATGAATCCCTTCCCACAGAATGAGCAGGCGAACGGCCTCTCCCCTGTGTGAACTCGCTGATGTACCGTCAGTTGAGATGACTGAGTGAATCCCTTACCACAGTCTGGGCAGGTGAATGGCCTCTCTCCAGTGTGAACTCGTTGATGCAGCTTCAGATTAAATGACCTAATAAATCCCTTCCTACAGACTGAGCAGGTGAACGGCCTCTCCCCTGTGTGAACTCGCTGATGTACCTTCAGTTGAGATGATGAAGTGAATCCCTTCCCACAGTCGGAGCAGGTGAAAGGCTTTTCTCCAGTGTGAACTCGTTGATGTACCTTCAGTTGAGATGACCAAGTGAATCCTTTCGCACAGTCTGAGCAGATGAACGGCCTCTCCCCAGTGTGAACTGACTGGTGTGCTTGTAGGCCAGATAACTGTGCAAATCCCTTCCCACAGTCTGGGCAGGAGAATGGCCTCTCTCCAGTGTGAACTCGCTGATGTACCTTCAGTTGAGATGACAGAATGAATCCCTTCCCACAGTCTGAGCAGGTGAATGGCCTCTCCCCTGTGTGAACTCGCTGATGTACCTTCAGTTGAGATGACCGAGTGAATCCCTTCCCACAGTCTGAGCAGGTGAACGGCCTGTCCCCAGTGTGAACTGACTGGTGTCTCAGTAACTGAGATGACAAAGTGAATCCCTTCCCACAGTCTGAGCAGGTGAACGGCCTGTCCCCAGTGTGAACTGACTGGTGTGCTTGTAGGCTAGCTAACTGTGTGAATCCCTTCCCACACAATGAGCAGGAGAATGGCCTCTCTCCAGTGTGAATTCGCTGATGTAACTTCAGTTTGGTTGAGCAAGTGAATCCCTTCCCACAGTCTGAGCAGGTGAATGGCCTCTCTCCGGTGTGAACTGACTGGTGTCTCAGTAACTGAGATGACTGAGTGAATCCCTTCCCACAGTCTGAGCAGGTGAATGGCCTCTCTCCGGTGTGAACTGACTGGTGTCTCAGTAACTGAGGTGACGAAGTGAATCCCTTCCCACAGTCTGAGCAGGTGAATGCCCTCTGTCCAGTGTGAACTCGCTGGTGAGCCATTAGGTCAGATGACCAAGTGAATCCTTCACCACAAATTCAGCAGACAACCAGCCTCTACCCACCGTGAACTGACTGGTGTGTCCACAGGTGGGAAGACTGACTGAATCCCTTCTCACACACAGAACAGGTGAATGGCCTTGTCCCAGAGTGAACTTGCTGATTGAATCTATTCCCAATGTCTGAACAGATGAATGAGTCCCCCGCTGTGTCAAATGACAGGCATGCCAGTCGGTCAGATGATTGAGTAATCCCTCCGCACAGTCTGAGCAGGAAGGATGATCGAGTGAATCCCTTGCTCCACTTCTTAAATATCTGGACAGAAACAGCAAAACTGGTGTGTTTTGTTCGAGGTTCCCGTAGATAAATTCCTTGTCATTTTTAACCTGTAAAAAGATTTACAAAATCCATCAATGGTTGTAGGACAATATTTCAGATGCGATCACTTGAGTTGCCAAGGTCTGATCTGGCATCACATTGTTACAGTGAAGTTTAACCCAAGTTGGAGAGAGATATCATCTTCTAACTGGGCACAGTGCTGGTTTCTGGAATGGCCATCAAACTCTCTGATGCTCTTCCTGTCTCTATGAGAATGGAGCATTTCTGCCATCTTCAATCTGTGACCTGGCTCAGTTTGACTCTCTCCATTGGTATTATTCCCTGTTCCCACTGAGCTGCATGGGTGCCTGGCCCCACAGTAACTGAAACACTCTCACACGAACAGCCAGCAGTGAATTCCACACACCCACCAATCTCTGTCTAAAAAAGTTACCCCTGACATCCCCTCAGTATCTATTTCCAAGCACCTAAAAATTATGACCCTCGTGTTAGCCATTTCAGCCCTGTGAAAAAAAAAAACTTCTGGCTATCCTCACGATCAATGCCCCTCAACATCTTATACACCAAAAAAAGGCTCTAAACATAAATGAGGAAATTATACATAGCTTTGAGGATTTGTTAGAAGTATACAAAATTATGCGGGTATAGATAGGGTAAATGCAAGCAGCTTTTTCCACTGCGGTTGGGTGGGATGACAACCCGATTCATGGGTAAGTGGGGAAGTTGAAAATTTAACGGGAACATTTGGAAAAGCTCTTTACTGAAATGGTCATGAGAGCGTGGAATGAAATGCCAGCACAAGTGGTGAATGTGAGCTCAGTTGAAAAATTTAAAAGAAGGTTGGATGGGATCCTGGATGGTGGGGGTACGGAGGGCAATGGTCCCGGTGCAGGTCGTTGCATTAAACAGCTTAAATGCTTTTTCGGCATTGACTAGATGGGCCAAATGGCCTGTTTCCATACTGATCTTCTCCATGTTTCTATGACAGAGAAGCTAGCCAAACTTGTTTGGAAGAGATACGGTAGGAGTGACAATGGAGCAGCAACGGCTGGTGTTTCTGGGAGCAATTCAGAAGCTGAGTGATTGATACATCCCAAAGAAGTGGAAGCATTGGATAGGCAGGAGGACACAACCGTGGCTGAAATGAGAAGCCAAATCCAATATAAAAGCCAAAGAGAGGGAAAATAATGAGCAAAAACTATTGGGAAGCTGTTAGAAACCAACAGAAGACGACTAAAACAAAGTCAGTTGAGCTCAGGGGGTGGAATTATGATATTGTAGTCATTAATGAGTCTTGGTAGCACTCAAAATTCTAGGTATTTAGAGGAACAAAGTACCCAGGTCCTCAATATTTCTGGAAAACCAAGGTTCCCTGCACCAGTTACCTTTCCACTTTTATTTTGACAGGCACATACAAACTCTACGCCCTCGAAACTTCACTTCTGAAGGCCTCCCACTTACCAAGTACTCCTTTGCCAGAAAACAGCCTGTCCCAAACCACATTTGTCAGATCCTTTCTAATACCATCAAAATTGACCTTTCTCCAATTTAGAATCTCAACCCGTGGTCCAGACCTCTCTTTTTCCAAATTTACTTTGAATTTCATGGCATTATGATCACTAATTTCTGTCACCAGACCTGGATCATTTCCTAACAGATTATTGGACACTTTTACGTCAGGACTTCTACGTACTGTTTAAGGGCACATTTGACAAACTCTACCCCATCTAGTCCTTTTACAGTATGGAGTCCCAGTCAATATATGGAAAGTCAAAATCAGTTACTGAATCAGGCTTTGCTTCTTGGCATGGTCTGCAATCTCTCTACAAATTTGTTCCTCTAAATCTCTCAGACTGTTGGGTGCAACCAAGTCCCAATAATGGCTACAATATCATAATTCCATGCCCTGGGCTCATCTGGCTTTCCTACGATGCTTCTTGCATTGTGATATACTCAGCTCAGCACATTCATCGCACCATGCTCAGCCATTCGATTGCTGACTCTGTCTGAGGTCTGAACAACATCTGACTGGTGTCAAGAAACCAACCCCTCCCTCATTGTCACAAAAACAAAGGAGCTGATTGTGGACGACAGGAGGAATGGAGACAGTCTAACCCCTATTGGCATCAAGGAATCTGAGGTTGAGAGGGTGAACAGCTTTAAGTTCCTCGGCATAAACATCACCAAGGATCTCACATGGTCTGTGCATACCGTCTGTGCTGTGAAAGGAGCACAGCAGCACCTCTTTCACCTCAGATGGTTGAAGAAGTTTGGTATGGGGTCCCAAATCCTAAGAACTTCCTACAGGGACACAATTGAGAGCATCCTGACTGACTGCATTACTGCCTGGTATGGAAACTGTACTTCCCATAATCACAGGAACCTGCAGAGAGTGGTGCAGACAGCCCAGCGCATCTGCAGATATGAACATCCCACTATTCAGGACATTTTCAGAGACAGGTATGTAAATACGTGCCGGAGGGATCATTGGAGACCTGAATCACCACAACCACAAACTGTTCCTACTGCTACCATCCGGGAAACGGTACCACAGCAAAAGGACAAACAGGCTCCGGGACATCATCTTCCACCAGGACATCAGACTGTTTAATTGATTTCTATGTTATATTCACTGCTCTTTGTACAAACTATCTATTATAAATTACTGTAAGTTCCACATTGCTCATTTAGATGGAGTCGTAACGTGAAGATTTCTACTCCTCGTGTATATGAAGGATGTCTGTAATAAAGTCAATTCAATTCACCCTGTCCATTATCTGTTCTGTCATTATGGCTCCCATTCCCCAAAGAACTTATTTTAACCACATCACCACCCCTCCCCCCACACTAGCGCCAGCAAACCTTACCACTGGGATATTAGTCTCCTCTTGTTCTGTTCCGCTAACTAACAAATCCCATTTCACCCCTTTGACTTTCCTCTGTCAGTAATCCCCTCCAACAGTTTCTAAAGTGTTTCACCTGATGTTTTGCGGGATAGCAACAAGAGTACTCTGCGATGGCTGTTTAAACTCATTCCCCTTCCTGACTCTCACCTAGTTTCCTGTGTCCTGCACCTTGGGTGTAATTCACCTCTCTTCATGTCATATCTATCACCCCCTCCAACTCCTGGATGATCCGGAATTCATCCATTTCAAGTTCTAACTCCTTAAAGTGCAGGGTTACAAGCTGCAGCTGGATGCATATCTTGTAGGTGAGGGCATCAGGGACACTGGAGCCTCCCCACATTCCCACCAATGTCCCCTTTAATTTGTAATGACCAGTGTGGACATATATCTTGTACTGTGTATTTTTTACGCCGTGACATAATGTGCACAGTGAATTTTATATAGGGTGGTATTCATTTTAACAGCTGGCAAATAACTGTCGAAAAGAACTTTGATCTCCTCTGGGTTCGATGGAGTTAATCTGCACTCTCACACAAACTATGTAGCAGGCCTGTAACGGGTAATGAATGATCTTCTCACCAGAGCTTTTGCACACTGTCCGTATGAAGTTTGCCTGCTAAGTTAAGCTTCAAATAGTCAGATTTCCAAATATCACTCCACTTCTTCCCACTTGTAGATTCTCCAGAAACTTTTGCATCGCCACAATACACACAGGTAACAGCAGTTTCTATATTGGACATAAATATTTCCCCTGAATCCTCCAGAGGAATTGAGGATATATATAAAAAAATCATTTTGAATCTATGTAACCTCTGGGTAAAAGAATATTAGGGACTGAATTGGAATGTTTGAACTGAAGTAAACTCTGTCTTCAGTGGTTAGCTAAGACAGGCTCATTACCAGTTCTCTGCGGCTTGCAGAGAGACAGACTGAGAGCTGATAACATTATACATTGTACTCTCATTAGATGATAGCATTATGTATTTTACGCTCGTTTGAGTAAAGGGAGGAGGACTCGCCGATAAAAACAGGAATGAACATTTGTCTGTAAGTAAATCAGGGCCTTGCAAAGGGAATGACTGATACAGACTGGACAGTACATCTATCTGTAATTAAAACCTTGATTTAGCGAACGCTCTTATCTAGTTAATTAAGTTTTGCACCAACAGACTTTGTGGGCGTACCAGTTTAAATAACATCTTCGAATAGTAATGTATGGGGCTACTATGTATAAATACATGGCTGTAACCTGACTAAGTCATTCCACTTGTCAGTTGGTGACAGAGCTTACGTGCCTTCCCTTTGACAACTGGGTCTCAAACTCCTGCAGGAGAACGTGCAATAAACTGTGGTGATGATCTGGTCTCCCGAGTTTTATTCAGATTCAACTTTAACATTTGGAGTCAAGAACAGGATCCCAATATCAGGAGTGCCAAGCAGACTGTGGTGGGATATTACCTCCTGAGATCAATCAGGAAATTTGATATGGAAAAAGAACTGTGAAAAGAAGTGGAAATTGTTGAAAAGGGAATGGAAGGAAAAGGCAGATGTAAAGTGGAGCAGTATATTATTAGCAAGTTGGAGGAATAATGCATGTGACAAAGGGATCGAGGTATGTACTGCAGAAGGAACGCCAAAGGCTGGGAGGCGCTAAAAGCGGAGTGTAAATGGGTGGATGGGCACCGGAAACGAGAGCAGGAAAAACAATGTAAGCAAACCAAGGCTGGTCATGATAGGAGAGAAGGGCAGGAACGTCAGTCTAAAGTTCGAACTGATAGGGAAACAAGGGATCCCGAACCCATGTCTGGCATACTGACCCTGTTTGAGGGCAGTCACTGTGATGAGGAGTGGGCACCCATCATACACCCCCACCTTACCAGGGGCCAAGTGCACCCAGTGCCCGTGAACCCCAATCCTCGGGGTACTCAGATACAGTGGCCGCTCGGGTAGACAGCGGCGACAGGGGAGGGGAGGTCTCTATACCCTGAGATCCAGAAAGGGAATACCGAGGATTATTCCGAGTCAGGGAGGGAAGAATCCAATAAAACCACAGAGTTAATGGCTCCACAAAGACTATTGCCCACCCGAATGCTGCCCAATCCACGAGCAGGAGGAGGGACCTCAGTGATTCCTGTGTACGCACCCTGGAAGCCTCAGGAAATGATAATGATCATGAATCAGGCCCCAGATACAACAGAAAAACCAGCACTCTAACAGTGGAGACTGGACTCACTTGGTTGAAGGCCCCACTAGTCCTATTCCACATGAGGGTTACCCCACCGGGGAAAACAGGGTTGTCACCAGCTGAAATCTTTCATGGACGGCCCATGAGGACACTCTGAGGACCAAGACCTTGTGTACCCTTGTTCCCGGAAAGTCTACCAGCAGAATTGGATATACATACACTAGGGGAAGAGATGGGGAAATATATATGCCAACTAACCAAAATACTCCAAGCATTACATTCACAGCTACGACAGGCTTACAAGGAAAAGAACTACCCCGCAGAGAGGGGTGACTATCCCACCATAGAATCTGAGAATTTTGTCCTGATCAAGAACTGGGATCGAGGGAAACTCGGACCTCGGTGGAGCGGACCATATCAGGTGTTACTGACCACTCCCACGGCTGTGAAACTGAAGGGGGAATCTCGGTGAATACATCAAACAGACAACAAACGTGTTACTGAAGGAACATTGTGGATGGACTCTCTCGAAATAAAGGAAAATGTATTGGTGTACGTGTTTATGTCTTTGAGACGGCTCACCCCAGCATCCGGGGGCCCCCATGTTAACACCTTTCTGTCTCTCTGTCACACCTATGCCAAACAGATAGAACTGGGGGCCTGCTGGGTTTGTACCGAAATTCCCCAGCATGGTAAAACTATGATTCCAATGTCAGTAATCCCACTCAACCAGAGTGAGGAACTCTCAGCCTGGGCTTTCTCAAATATCACCCAGGGAAGTGAGGTGACGAACTGTGGTCCAGTCAGAGATGACTGTGGATGTCAGTGTTTTGAGGGATGGTA
Source organism: Mobula birostris (assembly GCF_030028105.1). Classification (NCBI taxonomy): domain Eukaryota; kingdom Metazoa; phylum Chordata; class Chondrichthyes; order Myliobatiformes; family Myliobatidae; genus Mobula; species Mobula birostris. The sequence goes on along the minus strand of NC_092382.1, from coordinate 48,540,954 downwards.
TCTCAGGTCCCAACCAAACGGAACTTCCTGTACTGGGAATCATGCATCCTGGCCATACTTGCAGGTGCCCAGCAGCGGAGAAGCTGAGACTGAGCGATTTTGGATGATCACTTTTCTCTCCTATGGAGTAGACAGGAATTTACGAGAGATAATCAATTTGGCTACAGCACTTGAGGAGCTGGCCACAATACTGCAGGGGCCCTGACAGAAACATAGGCCCAAGTAACAGAAATATCCACTGCAATGATTGCAATCCGGCAAACATTCCTACAGAATTGTATGGCTTTAGATCTTATCCTGGCTGATAAAGGGGGAACCTGTGCTATTATTGACACAGAATGCTGCACCTATATCCCTGATGACTCTACTAACATTACATCCCTCTCCGAGCACACTGTCAAGGAGATTGACAGTATCAAGAGAGTAGGGCAGGATTTACACGGGTTCACCAAAGGGTCAAAATGGTGGTCTTCGAAGGCCTGTTCGGTAATATGTGGGGCATGATATTGCATTATGGCCGAATAGTTGTTGATATCATTGTTAACATTACGTTTGTACGCTGTTTTTACCCACTGATAAGTCAATGCTGTACTCGGTTGCTTTTTCTGTAAATAAATTACTGCTTTGTTGATCATGTAATGATCAAAAGGAGGGAATGATAAAGTATGTAAAAGAGTTAACACTTCATTAAACAATAGCAGCCTGTTCTTCTGAAAGAAACTGCTGAGGATCAATAGATGTGCTGAGCCATGCTGAGCCATATTTCTTCTTGAGGGTCGCTAGCTAGGGTTTCAGGATGCTTATCTCCATGTGCACTCCTGAGTAGAGATAGGACAGCTTCAGTCTGTTCTCTGTGTTTAAGCCATGATGAATATTTTGTAATTTGTCTTTAGGGTCTGTCATGTAGTAAATTACTTTGGCTCCAGCCTGTCTTGTTGTGGCGGGGTGTGGGGGGTGTTATCTGGACAGATATATCTGAGGTGTAAGGGGAATTGTTCGTCATTTAGTGGATTGGGCGGGAACAATCATAGACTGTTCCTGTTTGAGTGACTAACTGAGTAAGTCTTGGGTGCTTCGAATAAAGAATTTGTACTTATACGGTCTCTGAGTGACATTATCTGGATTCGACTTCCACAGAATGGGAATGGTTTTAAAAGGCTGTGCTGCTGGAAGCACATTACCAGACCTGGAGTGATTGCATCTGGATCTGCCAGAGGCATAGCTGGTTCTTCTGGGGACATTCTTACCTTCCTTTGTACAGGTATGTAATGTCTAAAGGACCAGTGTTTGAGTAAATGAGACTCACCAAACTTTCTCCTGTCTGAATCACTGGAATTTCCAAGTCAGATGGGTTCTCGCTAGTTGAGGCTCTCAATCCTCGGGCTGGTTCACTTGTTGCTGTTCTCTCGTCTTCAGTTGTGCTTTGCTTCCAGTTGGGGTTTTTCTTCCAATAAATCTCTCACCGCAGGTCTAACTTTAACATGAAAGATAATTAAGCACATTAACAATAGAAAGGAGAACCAAACATTTCTGCTTAATGTTGCTAAGAACAAAACTCACTGAAATTTAAATGTTGAAGGCAAGTATAATTATCTCAGTGAGCAATCTTTTATTGTCCCTCACACGTCACAAAACGATATGGGATAAGAAGGAGCCATCATTCAGACATGGTAAGACATAAGATGCAGGAACAGAATTAGGTGTTTCGATCCATCTGGTCTGCCCCACCACTCAACCATGGCTGAGTTTTATTCCAACACCATATTCCTGCCTTCCTCCTGTAACCCTAAAGCTACTTAGCAATCATGAATATATTAATCTCTGTCACAAATATACCCAAATGGCAACAAATTCCACAGATCAGACATCTTTTAGCCAAAAATTTTCTTATCTCAGTTTTAAAGGGAAGCATCTTTATTCTGAGACTGTGCTGTCAGATCACAGGCTCTCCGTCTAATGGAAACATCCTCTCCATGTCCACTGTGTCCAGGCTTTTCAGTTTTCAGTAGGTTTTCTTAATCATACATCCCTCCACCACCCCACCGTCCCTCCGAATTCCATCGAGCACAGGTCCAGAACCATCAAATGCTCCTCATACATAATGCCGATCATTCCTGAGATTATCCTTGTAAACCTTGTTAGCAACAGTTCCAGGAATAACAAATTGGTACCAAGATAATTTATAGGGAAAATTTGTGCTTTCTTTACTGTTCGACTATCACAGAACAAGCTATTTCCATTTCCAGGTTAAATGAGGTCCATTTCAGGAAATATAAACCATTGCAGGGTGAATGTAATAAAAAGAAGCTGGAATTTCCAGAAACTCTCAGCAGGTAAGGAACAGCTGTGGGGAAAGGAATAAACTTTACAATTCAGGTTAATAACGTTTTGCCATAATGACTTTTTACGTACCCCGTAATGAGTTTAAGGAGCCAGCAGGAATGGAACACAGTTGGAGACTGGTTCTGCTGTGAAAACACTCTAATTTTTATTAGTAACTACGCAATATAGTGATTTAAAAACGAGATAAAGCCAACAGGTTAGCACAGTTTCTGCATATATACAGGTGTGTAAATATAAAACCCAAACTTCTTCAAACTTAGGTGGTAAAAGGTACAGTCTTACGATGGAAGGTAAGACAGTTCAGTTCAATGCTCAGGTTAATTAATGAGAGATATTTGTGACCCAAAAGGCGAATGTTGTGAGAAGGCAATTACATCGACATTCCACAGATCCCACAATAACAATACAAGATAACAACAGCAGAGTAGGTTTTATCTCCGAAGTTGTTCCACCCCACACACGAAGTATCACCGACAGTGATCTTCAACGAATATCCTTTCAACACAAGTGGTACCACACCAGAATTCAGCTATGGGTCATCCCAAAGTGGTGGTCACAGGATACTCAAACAGAATCCACGTATGGATTATCACCAGTAGTAGCTTATCACAAAGGGAACTCTGTTCTAGGGAACCACCACCCAGGCAAGGGTTGACACACCGGTAGATTCCACAAGGTTACCCACAACGTGATAGCCACTTATCCATTTCCGTAAATTACGAAATACCTCCAACAGTGATTTTCCACAGGGGTGCCTTTCTTCAGTGAACTACCACAGCTAGACAAGGGTAACACACACGTGGCAGGTTTCCCCTCACCAGAGAACCCACTCCTGTGGATTAACTACGTGACAGTCACACCTTCACATTCGAATTGAACTCAGACTCACCCCTTACGAGCTACTTGGAGAGAGAGTCCAAACAGTGACGTCTTTGTCACTCGGTTTCTTCTGTTTCAAACGTTCCTCTCCTCTCTATTCTGCAAACTTCCATTTGCAGCACTTGTGAGAGTCAATTATCAATACTCCAGATCGATTTCAACTCACCCCTTTGGGCTACTGAAAGTTTAAACCAGGACCTCACTCACTGATGTCTTTCATTGACCGAATCCAACTTGACTCTGAGCATCTGTCTCTCCGTGTCTGTAAGTGCCCTTGAAAAAAACAAACACGCTGCAGAGAAACCATAACATGAGCTGCTCTCCATAGCAACCGAGCAATTCTGCAGACAGTAGAAATCCAAAAGTGTCCCAAAAGTCAGACCATTTCTCTCGGCATCTTAAAGTGACAGTCCACCTCCTAGGAGTACATAACAGACCTCAAACATGTTCACTTTTTCGTGCAGATCTCCATAAGCTTGAGATTCTGCTTGATTTCTACGGAGTGACAGGCATGCGACAGTGAAGGGGGTGGATTTCCAAACACAGTTTGAACGCCAAACTAAAGGGTCTATAGAACAGCCTATTTACTCATAGCCTCTCCCTGTGAGGATGGATTAGCAGCTCATCCTCTCCTCAGATTAGCAGTCATTGCTTCCAAAGGAACTCCAGAAACAAACATCTGATCCCAGACCAGAAATACTCGCTCAACACCTCATGAGCCCAAGCAGCTCGATCCCTGGGTCCATTTGACCTGGATCAAAAACAGTGATATCCCAGGACCCAAGCTCACAGAGTCACGCAGCTGAATCTGCCACTCACCGACCCTGAGAGTCTCACACATTGTCCCCACGTCTCACACTGGGTAGTGCAATCGGGCCTCTAGTGGGGCAGGAGACATGTTGGTATAACTTTGGCAGCGCCTTTCTGAGGTTGGCCTGGTTAAAGTCGCCGGCTGTAATGAGCAAGGCCTCCGGATACCTGGACTCAAGTTCACTGATGTTGGCATACAGTATGTTCAGAGCACACTCCACGTCCGCCTGGGGGAAACGTAGACCACTGTCAGTATGACCGAAGTGAATTCCCGTGGCAGATAGTAGGGACGACACTTCACCGACAGGTGTTCCAGGTCCGGGCTTCAGGAGCTTGTCAGTGCCACTGTGTCCGAGCACCACACAGTGTTGATCAGTAGGCAGACACCACCTCCCCTCGTCTTGCCCAAAGACGCCGCGTGGTCCATCTGATGGATCGAAAATCCCTCCGGTCGGATGGCACAGTCGGGGGTGGCAGGGGAGAGCCAGGTGTCGGTGAAACAGAATACACAGCAGTTCTGCATCTCCCTGCAGTAGGTGAGTCTCCCTTTAAGATCATCCACCTTGTCCTTTCCTGTAATACCATGGCGCCTTAACTTGGTAAGCAGCCTCATGTGTGGCACCTTGTCAAAGGCCCTCTGAATGTCTAACTATAGACGTCCATGTCCCCTTTAGTATCGAATGTTGAATTTCCACAAGAAGTTCCAACAGGTTCCTCAGACAGGATTTTCCCTTTAGGAAACCATGCCGACTTTGTCCTGTCTTGTACTCAACTGTGTGTCCAAATACTTCACAACCTCTTCGTTGACAATTGACTCCAAAACCTTGGCGATCACTATTGTCAGGCTAATTGATCTATAATTTCTTTTCTGCTGCCTTCCTGCTTTCTTAAAGAGCAGAGAGACATTTGCAATTTTCAGTCCTCTGCCTGATTAATTTTTGAAAGATCATTACTAATGCCTACACAATCTTGAGCGCTACTTGCTTCAGAACCTTAGCGTGACTCTGACATTAATTGCTATGAAGTGCATCGAGCGATTGGTTTTGGCACAGATCAACCACAGCCTACCAGTCAACCACGACGCTTTGCAATTCGCCTAATGGAGCAGCAGGTCAACGGCAGATGCCATCTCTCCGGCTCTACATTCCTCTTTAGAATAAAGACGCGTATGTAAGGCGCCTTATCATTGACCACAGCTCTGCCTTTAATCCAATCATTCCAAATTATCTGATTCCTAAGCTCCGGAACCAGGGCCTTAGCACTCAGATCTGCAGCTGGATGTTCAACTTCTTCACAGACAGAACCCAGGCGGTAAATCTCGGGCACAAGCTCTCCTCTACAATCACTCCGAGCACCGGTGCCCCACAAGGCTGTGTACTCAGACCCCTGCTGTACTCACTGTACACCCATGATTATGTCGCCAGGTTTCCATCGAACTCAATATATAAGTTTGCTGCTCAGAAAACAATTATAGGCCGTATCTCGGGTAATGATGAGTTTGAGTACAGAGAGGAAATAAAGAATCTGGTGGCATGGTGCGAAGACAATAACCTATCCCTCAACGTCAGAAAGACGAAGGAATTGGTTGTTGACTTCAGAAAGAGCAGTGGACAACACGACCCCATTTACATCGGTGGTGCGCAAGTGGAACAGGTCAAAAGCTTTAAGTTCCTTGGGGTCAGTATCACAAGTGACCTGACTTGGTCCAACCAAGCAGAGTCCACTGGCAAGAAGTCCCACCAGCGCCATTACTTCCTGAAACAAAAACTAAAGAAATTTGGCCTGTCCCCTAAAATCTTCACTATTTTTTTTGATGACCGCAGAAAGTATTCTTCTAGGGTGCATCACAACCTGGTATGGAAGTTGTCCTGTCCAAGACCGAAAGAAGCTGCAGAAGATCGTGAACACAGCGCAGCACATCACTCAAACCAAACTTCCGTCCGTGGACTCACTTTACACCGCGCGTTGTCGGAGCAGTGCTGCCAGGATAATCAAGGACACGACCCACCCAGTCAACACACTTTTCGTCCCTCTTCCCTCCGGGAGAAGGCTCAGGAGCTTGAAGACTCGTCCGGCCCGATTTGGGAACAGCTTCTTTTCAACTGTGATAAGACTGCTGAACGGTTCCTGACCCGGATCCGGGCCGGACGCTCCAAATATCCGGACCTGCCTCTTGTTTGGTTGTTTGTTTTTTTTTTTTTTTTTTTTTTTTGCACTACCTTACTTTCCATTTTCTATTTTCTATTTATGGTTTATAATTTAAATTTTTAATATTTACTATCGATTTGTACTCCAGGGAGCGGGAAGCGCAGAATCAAATGTCGCTGTGATGATTGTATGTTCCGGTATCATTAGTTTGGCGACAAAACGTATAAAGTATAAAGTATCTGATCCGGCTGACATATGCACCCTCAGGTCTTTGAGCTTTTACTGCACACTCTCCTTGTTATAGTCTCTGCACTCACGTCTGTCCCCTCACAGCCTTTAACATCCGGCTTTCCACAGTGAAGTCTTGGGCAAAATATTCACTTGGTTCATCTGCCATCTCCGTGCCCCTCGTTATTTTTTCTCTTTCCTCATTTCCAGTTCTGCAGCATCACACTGATACGTCACTCTCCCCATTGCCCAGGTGTGTGACATTTTTGCCTTTTAAATAAAGGGTTTCAGTTCAAGACTCAGGAAGCAATGCTGCAGCGTTATAAAACATTGGTCAGGTTACATCTGTAATATTGCATTTAGTTTCGGTCGCCCCGTTATAGGAAGGATGCCGAATCTTTGGGAAGGAGGAGTTGCACAATTTTGTATTGTTCTTCGCAGAGTGCCAGAAGAGAAATGGAGACAGAAATGTTTATACCATTCGTAAATAGAGTAGGAAGCTGGTATCATTCTCACAGCATCATAATACCGAATACCAGGAGGCATGCAGTTCGGTGAGAGGGGAAAACGTTCAAAGCACACGTCGTTAAAAGAAAGCAAACAAAGAGTTGTGGGTGTCTGTAATGCATTTCTGGGGTGGTGCTGGAGGTAGGTGAAACAGTGGCGTTCATGAGGCTCTTAGACCGGCAAAGAAACACACAGGGAACGAAGGGATATAGACAACATGCAGGTGGATGGATTAGTTTGTGGGGATGTGGGATCTGGTTCAGTCTCTCCACCTGTACGACACAGTGATACAGAATGCAATTAAGATAACGAACGTGGGTGGTTCAGTGTAACAGTGGAATGTGTAATTGGCTTATGCTCAGTGTGAAACTGAATGCCTTCTGTCCGAGACAGTGGAACTGATGAGCTGTCGGTATCCCTGTGTGTGTGTGTGTGTGTGTGTGTGTGTGTCCCTGTGTGTGTGTGCGTGTGTCTGTGTGTGTGTGTGTGTGTGTGTGTGTGTATGTATGGGTGTGTGTGTGTGTGTGTGTGTGTGTGTGTGTCTGTGTGTGTGTGTCTGTGTATGTATGGGTGTGTGTGTGTGTGTGTGTGTGTGTGTGTGTGTGTGTGTGTGTGTGTGTGTGTGTATGTGTGTGTGGGGGAGGTAGGGGCAGGAGGGAATTGAAGCACAATAGGACAGTTGAAAATGGGAAACCGAAGGGACAGAAGCACGGTGTCGGTGAAATCTGTTTGCTGATGAACAATTAGCCAACAAAAGCATGAACGCTGTAAATTGGCTGCTCCGAGAGAAAACTCAGACATCGACATTATTTCCACCAAATGAGTCACAGCTGACGTAACACCCAAGAATTTTGATATATTTCTCTTCAAACTGCCCAATATTTACATCAGAGTCAATGGTGTTGATTTAAAGTGTTTGTTCAAGTAATTTTAACTAATGAAATTAGTCAGAGGTATCTCTGGAGACTGATCCTTTGTATAAATCAGGAACGTCTTGAATACATCAGCGCAGAGTTTCTGCCGGAGCTGTGAATTCAGGAGCGACAGGTCAGGTTCTCAGTGAAATGGGGTATCCAGTCATCTTGAGAATAGGGGAAGTTTACTATCCTTTTATTTCAGCCGTTGGAATTCCCGGTAAGCCGCCGTTTCAGCCTCTGTAGGTGGGAACTGAAGTTGGATTCCAATGTTGTGATTGTTTCTGTCGCTGGATTCCACTGCTACATGTCTTTTCCCAGTCTTCCACATTTCAGGAATGTAATGAACACCGGGAATGTGTATTTAGGGGTCCAGATCTAAAAACAAACCGATGCTGGAATTCAGCGATACTGGAATTCATGGATCAGACAGAGTTCTCTCAGCTGCTTCGGTTCAACAGTGTGATGTTCGGGTTTCTCTGCTTTTGGTCCGGTAGTGGCTGCACTGAAATCACAAATATTGTGTTTACACTGCATCCGGTGTTTATGCGATTGATTGTCTGCATTTGTGTGTCAGCGGTCGTGTGAGGTGCAACAATCAAAGCTTCGACTGGTAGTAACACTTCTGTAAATGTGAGGAGTTCCACGTTGTAGCTTGAAACTTGTGGATTTTTAATAAATGTGTGCGCTGTGACTGACTGTGAAGCAGTTGATGGACAACTCAGCGAAGTCGTTGCTAAGCCAACTATCATAACCGAACCGCCGTGTGGCTTCATTGTTATCAATGCTCTAAAATGTATTATATATTATCTACATCTCACACCGATACCGTTATCTAAAAGCGACACGGAGTTGGCTACTGGACGATGAATTCCTCTCCCCTGCTTCCCTGTGAAGGTTTCAATGGGAGGTGTCCTATCTCTCTCTCACGTTGTGTCAGATTGCGTTGTAATTGTGGTAATAGTCAATATGCTGTTGTAAAGTCACTGAGGTGGCAAATACTGGATTAAGAAAGAGACTGGGAAACACTTTAAACACTAAACCCTAATCTGCTTGAATGGAAAGAGAAATTTTAAGCGGTTTTTCAGGGTCCCCTCTGAGAACATTTATGAGAAGATACAATTTAACAGTTTATCCCACATATTCTGTTTTGTCTGGTTGCGTGTTTCCGTATTTCCCGTTTCTTTTTTTCTGTACCGTCCTTCGGTTGTCCTGACAGGGAGAGCCATGGAAGTTGATGATTGTCTCACGGAAGTATCCCGCAGTCAGGGTGCGGATTATTCAGTTTATGACACGAAACGCGGAGGCGCCGTTAGAAAATGTTCCATCCAGTACGGACTCTGAGGAGGTAATAACCCAGTTTTCACTTTCCGCTGCCACTTCACATTTCGGTCATCAGTAATGAATCCGTATACAAATTATACTGATTTTATTTTACAGTGTAAAATCCTTCTCTCTCTCGTCCAGATCTGCGCCCTCTTTGGACCCTTCCACGACTAAGCGCAACAATATCACGGAGTTATTAGAGCATCCCCTCACACTGCTGCATTGGCCTCGGTCAGTGTTTTTTCAACTTGCTGTTCCCTGTCTCTCTTCCAGCGAACCTGCTGGCCATTGTGATTGTGTCCCGGGGAAAGTGCGGTCTGTCCAAATGTGTCAATCGTTACCTGATGGGAATGGCCGCGGCCGATCTCTTGATGGTTATCTCAAATCCACTGCTGACCTGGACTGCTTGGATTTATTTTCGCCGATCATTCCTTTTCATCACTCCTGTGTGCAGATTCGGTGCATGGTTAATTTTTTCGAGCACCGCGGCCTCTGTTTGGCTGACTGTTGTTTTCACCGTCGATCGATTTGTGGCTATTTGCTGTGAGAAGCTGAAAACAAAATATTGCACCGAGAGAACGGCGGCGGTGGTTATCGGGACAGTGAGTGCGCTGGCCTGTTTGGAGTGTGGTCCCCTGGGGCTTTGTACACGATCCTTTGGTAGTAATTGATGGTGTTCCCTGGTATTGTGTTTATACATCGAACTACAAAAGTTCTCCCTCATGGGCGGCATTTTCAATGTTTCACCGCATTTTAACCCCTTGTGTCCCATTCTTTCTGATTTTGCTGCTCAATATTCGAACTGTTAGGAAGATTCTAGCAGCCAGCCGTTCCCGCCGGGGCTTCCGGGGACGAAGGAATGGAGAGAATGACAAGGACCGGGAGATGGAGAACCGACGCAAATCCATCGTTTTGCTCTTCAGCATAACCGTTAGTTTCATACTGTGCTGGGTAACACGGCAGGCATTTTATATCTATCAACGGATTTCAATGAGTTTTGTTTATTATTCTGTAACAGATCCCCACTACCTCACTGAAGAAATATCGGGAATGCTGCAGATTCTCGGTTCCTGCACCAACACTTTTATTTACGCCCTGACCCAGAGCAAATTCGGAGAAGAAATTAAGAATATATTGAAATACCCATTGAATCGGATTTTGAAACTCATTAAAAGTTAGAAATGATTACTGTAAATTATTGCCATCAAGCTGCCTTCATGATCCCTACTCTGTAAACCCACTTGTGTATAAATGGAAACTATGTGATGAACAGAGTTATAGAACTAAACCGAGAGAATATCTGCAGATGCTGGAAATAGAAAACAACACACACTATCAGAATTTACTCTTTTCTATATTTGCTGTCTGGTCTGCTGAGTTCCATCACATTTTATGTGCGATACCTCAGAGTAATAAACCAGTTGTTTACAGTTGTTTCCGACGGCATCACTGGCATCAGCGACCGAGCGAATTCCACTTTGCAACTTAGCTCACGCCCGGATGTGGGGTGCTGTAATTGTACTGGGTCACGGAGGAACATAAGGAACCTACCAGCAAGTTTGATTGTAAATAGTGAGAAGATATTACTAGAGTCAGGAGGATTAACGGGAATCCAAAGGCATTTTATGTATATACTGTAAACAACATTGTGAACACTGTGAACACACTGCTATTAAATTGAAGCTTGTGGTGAATTTGTCACCCCTCCTTCCCGGTTCTGACAAAAAAAAAATCTGATCTTGGAGGATAATACCCGCCATATTGACTGGGACTTTTAGTGTAGACGCTCAGAGGAGAAGAATTTGCTCGCCGTTATCCTGGAAAGACTTAGCGATATTTACCCTCTATACTACGTCAGTTTGTGTAGATTTAGCATGTCAACTGTAATTAGGCCAACTTCTAGACCAGTATAGTGGAGATTACCCTGTCTGGTTGCTTTATTGTCTGGTATGAAACACCAAGTTCCTTGAATAGAATAAACAATGGAAAGTTGTGGATGCAGCCAGTCCATCAGATGTGTATCCCCCCCACCGCTGAAAACATCGACAAGGAGTGAAATCACCGGAAAGCAGCATTCATCACCAGGGACGCCCGTCACCCAGGTGATGCTCACTTCTCCATGCTGCTGTCCGGAAGGAGTGACAGGAGCGTCAGGTCCCATAGCAACAGGTCCAGCAATACTTCTACTCGTAAATGATCAGGCTCCTCCAGTAGAGGGGATAATTTAACTTACCCCAACAATGAACTCACATGAGAGGACTCCGCAAATCATGTTCTTGATATGTCCTCAATTAATAATTAATTAAAAGTAATATTTTAGTGCGCTTAGTCCATTGATGGATTAACTTCTTTGCCTCCTCCACAACTGGTGTCCAGTCTGCAATCAAAAGTGTAATCGGTGGCAGCTCAGTAAGAATCTGGTCCCAGAAATATCGGCTGTATTAGTGTATTAGTGCGTTGGAACTTGAGGTTTCCCTTCATTACTCTGCTTCCTGCTGGATGAGGCAAATTTGTCCTCCTATATCCAATTCTGAACTCATGCTCCCAATTACAATATTGTAACTTTAGAAAGGACACTCTTTCTACCCCTTGGTATAACTCGTTTTTTTTTTCTTTGTGGCTATAATCTGCCTGTTCCCCCAAAGCGCATTGTAAGAAGAACTCATTAGTTAGAGGCAGAATAGACAATGACTCATGATATTTTCCCGCAATGCAAACTCTTCTCAAATTGTAGGCTCAATTATTTCCATGTCAGGGAAAATGAAATAACATACCGACATAAAATATTCCTTTACTATCATCACACGTAGCCAGTAATCTATTGGTTAGTGCACGACTTCTAATATTACACAAGACTTCTTTACCCCACACCCTTGTTTCTTAATCTGATGCCCACACTGGCACTTGGTGTGCATCAAGTTGTAATAACATTGTGCCAGTCATGGCGTCCAACCATCTGGTATATGCAGCAGAGATCTCAGTTTTATTGTGTTCCCTCAGATATAGTTAATGCTGTCAATAATCAAATTCGTGGAATTTACAATGGGCTTCACGAATTTAATTGAATTCATAGATGAGTTCCGACCAATTGTGTTAGTCTGTATCTGATTCCGATATTTTTTTCTTCTGCAGAGGACTGTATCTGGTTTCCTAACTCTGCTATTTCTAATGTGTTGAACATTGCAAACCTTGATAAGTAACATGCTTTCAATATTTCCACATTTCTTTCTCTTTATTCGCTTTTTGACCGACACGAACTCCTCCCTCCTTAGTTATCTCCAAAAAAAATTATAATTATATAACCGTCCGGTTCCATACAAGTACCATTCGACTTCCCATTTCTGGCATCTTCTCTCCCCAAGCAAAAGAACTGGAACCTTCACTCGGACACAGAAGAAAGACAAGAAAAGCACATCTCCCCTAATTGGCCAGCGCACATTCCAAAGCCCCGTAATCTCTAGTTATAACCCAAACACTGCGCACAGAGAAACCATTACATTAGCAGAGAAACCTCTCCAGGATCGTTACACTCTACTCCCACCTCCCACCAAATTTAGTTATGTCCTCATGACTTTCAGATAATTTGCCAACCCTTCCTGCAACAAAGTCCAACTCAGGTGTAAAAGCCAGTGGCATAGCTACCCAAAGTGGTAGGGGCCTTACGGTGTTCTTGTGGTGCTACATAGGCCAGCTTACCCGGTAGTCTCCTAATTCTCTGACACCTCCGTTCCCGCTCACCTAGCTCTTCAGCTTCCGACACTACTGGGTATGCTTCAGGTCTACCTGCCAGGGCTTCCCCGGCCTATCATACGTGCCCACCTACAACTCAGACTCCTATGTCCCTTAGTTAAGCCCCGCTTCAACCCAGGCTGTCCACAGATAGCCCCCCAATTCCACCTGATTCAGCGCGAGAAGGGAGAGGAGACGAGACCCTTGCTCGGTCAATGGGGATTAGCAAAAAGCAGCATATATTATACGTCCAAGTCCACATCCTCCGAATCAGAATCCTTCTCAGGTCTGGGGACCAGCTTAACCTCTCTTGCTGCTGGCCCTGTAGTCTCCGCGCGTCTCCGCAGAGTCCTCTTACCGGGTGTAGGCTCCAGGTCCGGCTCTGGGTCAGCTTGCACCCCTTGGCCCAGATACAGAAGGTGCTTCCGATGGAGAATAGTGACAGGCCCATTTCCAGCCCTTAGTTTCACACGGAAAACTGATGCGTTTGACATCTGACTCTCCACCGCGTGACCTCGCCGTCTGAACATAACTCCTCTCATTTCCTTGGCTCTGCTTGGCGGTGACGACTGCAGCTCACTCCGAAGCCCGCTTCTCATATCAGGAACATAGTTCCGATACGTCTTCGCTTTACGTCCCGAGCATGTCCAGCAAGGTCGGATTAAACCTCCCTGGCTGGGGATCATCCTCTGGATGATAGGGAGTGGTCCTCGACATCTCGGCTGTAAGCATATTCAGTAACACTTGGGTGAATTTGCTCTCGAAATCTCGTCCCTGATCACGATGTATCCACCTGTGGAGATCATAGTAAATGAACTACTTCTCCCATAACACTTCGGTTACCTCGGACGCACTCTGGTCCTTGGTATGGAAAACCTGTGCATATCTAGTGTAGTGGGCCGTGATGACTAAGACATTCGCCGTGTTGCAGGTATCGGGTTCTATAGACCGGAGGTCCATACACACCAGGACCAAGGGTGCCACACTCGGCAAATGGGACAAGGGAGCTGTCCGCGTAGACAGCGCCTTCCGCCATACGCATCGAATGCCAGACTTGCAGTATTTCTCAGCCTCCGGCACCATTCGTGGCCAGTAAAACGGATCATCATGAACGCTTTCGGGGTTCTTTTGAAGACCCGGACTTGGAATTACACTCTGACTACGTGTTTTTTTTTTTTGTTTTTTTTTTGGGCGGGAATAGGACCCGCTCTCGGGGTTTCACAGCGGGCAGTTGTTCCGCACGCCAAGGGCTCCGCTTCAGAGATCGGCTCGCCTTTGAAGTCGTAGGTTCTCGGGGGTCTGGAGATGGGGGTTTGCAAGGTCGGTGTCACTTCAGGAGCTCCGAGGGTGTCGGGGGATTCGGAAGATCTACGGCGGTGCGCCGGAGACCGGATATCTTTGGGCAGAGAGCTCGAAATAAGTGACGGAACAGATTTTTAACATCGTAAGCCAGTGAGTTGTCTGTTATGTCTCCCTTCTCAACGTGAAACGTAACACATCTTTCTGCCTTATTAGGGAGCGAGAGAACCTGTGGATTGCCGAATGCCGGGTGAACAATGTAGACTTTGGGGCACCGCAAGTCTTTGTCTTTACTGTTGGCTTGCTGACGCTTTTGGGTGGTGGGCGCCGATATTGTTTTTCCTGGTAGGGGAGGGGCCATTGTTGCTTGCTGCCGCTTACGCGCGGGAGGGAGGGGAGCTGAAGAGCTTTGGGGTTCTAATATTTAACCGTCGTTCATTCCTTGGGTACTTTTCGTGGGTGGTTGAGAAGAAAAACGATGTATATTGTATACATTTCTCTGACATTAAATGTACCTTTGGGCCTTTGAACCTTTGAACCTTAGAAGTGACTTCAACGCAGTCCTCCGATACTTCTCTGGCAGAACCATTTGGGAACGCCGAGGTCGATTCGGAGGTGCCGTGATTTGGTCTAGGTTCTGGTTTCCGCAACTGCAACCGGGGCCATTCTCGTAGCAATGGGGGCACCGAGACGTGTTTCATCTTCTCCTCCTGAGCCATATTGCATTTCCCGACCGCTGACCAAATGCCTGGTCATCTCTCCGAGCAGCTGCCACTTGCCCAGAACTGAATTCCGGCAAATAATTTGCCTTCAGAACGTCAGGTTACAGCAAGCTGGTGGAATCGCGTCATCTCAAGTTCCCAATTGATATACCGCTTGATCCTTCTCCGGATTTCCTTTTGACTGCACTGTGAGGGCAAACTGACAGATGGCTTGACCCTCGGGGCAGGACCGCTCTACCACTCTTCGTCCCTATTCGGCCCCTAATGCACACGTCGGGACAGAGCATCCGCGCAATGTTCCTACTTTCCTGCCGGTTCTACAGGGCGAAATCATCTGTAGACAACTCCGCCAAACACCGATGGCTTGTGGCATCCAATTTCGCCGAGATCAGGATATAAGTTATGGGTTGTTATCCGTCCGACTGAATGACCACACTGAGCTGCAAGCAATTTAGCTGCCTCTCTAGCCGAACGATGTAAGCAGAAAGCTTCGCCCCCTTCTCCTGACGCATGTTCTGAAATCCCGCCATGATCTCCATTGGACTTCCTGACGTGCCAAAAGCATTTTTCAGTGCTCCCTTGTAATCAGACGTATTTACTAGCGGGTACCGGGACCTGACGGCTCTCACAACGTCAGCAGCCCGCCCACTCAAACTCTCAACCAGTCTCTGTCGTTTTACTTCCTCAGACCAGTGTCACTCATGTAACAATGGAGGGCTCTGCTCCGCCCAAGTCCCACACTCCTCTTCCCCTTTATGGGCGGGCTTTATTCCAGAGAACAGGGCCAGCCTACCACAGCTGGGATTTTGGACCTCGGTATTCTTCCATTTATTCGCCAGAGAGGTGAGGGCGGATACTAACTCAGAATTCTCACTCTTGCCTGCGAGACGGGGACCAAGTGAAAATTACAAATCCCAGCACTCCTTCCCTCACTCGTCAAAAACGACAGAACCCTGCCTTTGAAGTCTCCGTCTCCAGTTACCGGAAACTCGACGTGATTCAGCCCGCTCGGCTGCAGTTACGTCAGCGCTAGTCTGCAGTAAAACGGGGGATGCGCCCACTATTTTATCAACCTCCGCACCGCAATTGTAACTTTGCCAACAACTTTAACAATACTTAACGGGTGAATTAACAATTCATCCGGAGTACGACTATCTACACCACTCAACAAGAACGCTGGTAAATCCCGTGGATGAACACCACCGCTCCACCCCGGCATTCATGTACTAGCACAGACTCAAAGCACACAAGCCACTGGTTCAATACTTAGGGCAATCACACAGCATCCAACGAAATCAATCCCGAGCGATACCCCACAATAGTAATCCCCACGTTCAGCCAGTTGTGTTTATCTCGGCGGAGACAGCCTCCGGCCCGGCCAAACTTGAGAAATCTTGTTCGGATGAATGCTGCCTGATGTGTTCCCGGGTTATAATTCATTACCATGAAATAACAAACAGTACACAATATGTAATTTAATGATTGAACTATATAGTTCTTAAATTGACCATAGGGTTAATAAAGAAAATAAGAAGAAAATTCGCCCATTCTGGTGACTATGAGCACGTTGGAGCTCACTGTTTTCCCGTCTGCTCGTTGTCCATCGATTTCCTCCGGGCGCCGTCGACTCCCGACCTCATCCCAGGTCCACTCCGCCCTGTAGTCTACTCCCGCTCCGTTATGGCATCTTCTCTGTCCATCTTCTGCCAAGCAACAACCTGCAGGTCCCTCGCTGTCGGGCACACAAGGAGGAAAACCACTCCCCTCATTGTCCGCCGCACATTGCAAAGCCCCCGTTATCTCGAGTCATAACTCAAACACACTGCAGCCACAGAGAAACCATTGCATTGGCAGTGAAACTTTTCCCCAGGGCGTTACACCAAAAAACAAGGAAAAATAAAGGTGTGAGTTCGTGTTCATGCGTTCAATGTCCTTTTGGAAATCGGATGGCAGAGGGGAATGTCAACGTTCAGCGACCGAAACGGAAGTCAGCATAGAAGGTCCACTCCTTTCTTAATGCTAACAACCCTTACACCAATACTTTCTCGGGGTATGGGACCAGCTTGCACCTGCAACTTCACTTTCCCACACGAACATTTTCTCTCCTAGAATTGGAATGGCACTTTTATACTTTCTCAGAACATTCCCACATTTCAGAGTAACGGTACTCTCTCTTGCTCCACCATGACATGTTACCCATTTATTGCAAACATTGTGGGGGAGATAAGTATGCCTTCTGATAATTTGTCCTATTTCCTTACATGGGTTCAATGTGCAAAAATCCATTTATGTAACCAATCTGCATTATGATCAGCTAACTCTACCGAACTGCTCGGAAATGATTACTTCTATTAAGTTTATTTACTTCTATTACATTTTCCCTGTTATTTGTAAAACGAACACTCCTTCTGAAGATGTTGATCAGCTTCATGCAAACAAAGAGTTAAAGTTGCGTGTCGCTTCATTGAACATAATTAGCGCCGGATCCCCGGAGCCTGTTGCCGTCCCCGGAGTGTTTCTCTCTGCTATTCATAAGCTTCCCCTTCAGCCATTTCTCCCACTGCTAGCGAAAGCAGCCATCCAGTCATCGACCGCAATCAGCAGATTCGCAGAGATGGTGGACTCTGTGAAAACGAGATTGACTGGTTCCATCATTGATCAGTCTCTGGAAACCGCAGTGTGGAATATAACAGTAATTAGGAGTAATGTCTTCTGGCCGGTTCAATTTATTTTCGCAGATTATGAGTGGTTGACCTTAGATCTTCGAATCACGAACGCACTAAAGACCATACAAGTGGTTTACTACCCCGCCCTGGCTATTATTGCTCTTCCACGTGAGTCTCTCTGCAGAACTTAATTACGAAAGTGTCTTCAATTGTATTTAATCGATTTTGATGTGTACCTTTAACTCAAATTTCATGCTGTTGCCGCACACACAAGGAATTAATTCGTTAGCGCTTTTATATCAGCATTTGTGAATGCACTGTCAAAGCGCTGACGTTCACAGTGTATCTGGTAATTCTGGAAATGCAATAGTTCCTTCTCCATTCAGACTGATAGTTCATGTTTTCCCGCTCTTGGAAATATTTGCTGCCGTAAAATGTTGCTTCAACATCTTGTGTTTCCATACAAGTTCAATCTGAATTCTAACCCACAATATTCCCTTGGACAGCCGGTCTGATTGTCATATATACGCCCGGGCCTCTGCCTACCAGCCACTGGCTCTGGGCTTGCAAATCCTTGTCCGTATCAGCCATATTATCGATGAGAACATTCCGCCACACCGCGCCTCTCAGAACCATCTGCATATTCATACAATCTCAGACCTCCTGAGATACGCTGTCCCTTCCTCATGTCATTCCAGCAGCATCCGCCAATTGCAGCTTCATGTTCATTGCAGCACAAAAGTGTGAACACACATCTGAATCTTCACACGTTCCCTTTCACTGTCCTGTCTCCTCCTACGTGAAGATCATATTTTTTCTTAATTCCATTTCGAACTGTTATTCTGAGGCAGACGTAAAACCTTGCTATAATGAAATGCAAAGCGAGAAAACTCATACCCTGTCTTCTCCACATAAAGTCAACCTATTGTGAATATTTCTGGCTCTAGCTATTTTCTCGGTCCAAATACTAACTGCATTCAATTGGGCAATGTCATCGCAGGTAGGGATTATTAATGAGATTCAAGTTAAATTATGTTCAAGAAAAAACAAATGAAATCACAATATCAACGATCGCTCCGTTGAACTAATCTCCATACCACCGGCCATCCTCCTCCCCACAATGTCTGTATATGATTCCGTCCTCTAATTGGGATGATATGATACTATTAATAAAACGCCAATGCCATTATAATTTCATTTTATTTAATTTCCGATGGGGCATATCAGTGTGAACTCAGTTACTTAGTTGTTGTTCAAATTACCTAAAAACAGAAATCTGAAAACTGGAATGGTAACCAAAAGGCTATGAAGCAGTTGTTTGGAGATAAAACAGGGCCATCGCTCTAGATTATTCAGCTTTCAACCAGAAAGAATAAAATGCGCAGCAAACAAACAGAGCAGCAGGAGTAGTGAAAGGGAATCAAGAGGTAGGATAAAAAAAACTTGAAAGGAATAAACTCTCAGTGTGAGCGAGTGTGATGTAGAGTGGCTGACATAAGTCTGACTGGTGCCATGGTGTTGAGCTAGAGGTAGCTGGGGTAAATTTATTCACATATTTTCAACTGTCACTAGCATTCCGTTCAAGTCCAGCTACACCATGGTGTTGAGCTAGTGGTAGCTGGGGTAAATCTATTCACATATTTCCAAATGTCACTAGCATTCCGTTCAAGTCCAGCTACACCATGGTGTTGAGCTAGAGGTAGATGGGGTAAATCTATTCACATATTTTCAACTGTCACTAGCATTCCGTTCAAGTCCAGCTACACCATGGCTAATGGGACACATCGAGCCCTTAATTCCTCAGGCAGCCAAGGAAATTCAACATTCGCCAGTTACTTTCGCCAATTTCCAGAGACCCATCACAGAAAGAGTCCTGGTTGCATAATACAGGGCTTGGTATGGGAATAGTTTTCTGAAAATTGGAAGGAATTGTAGAATTATGAACGCAATTCATTCCATCGGAAAACAAACTAATTTCTTGTCCATTGATCTTCCCTGCAATTTCTTCAGCCTTGGAAATGCAACGAGCACAAGCAAAGACTTCGCCCCACCTAGCCTACCCTTATCATCGTCTCATACATCTAACTGCAATGCTATATTCTACATTCAATCTCATTCAATTGAATCACATTCAGTTAAGGACTGGGATAAACAACCATGAGGGAATAAACTCAATGTTCAACATCAATGTATTTAAAATGCAGTGAAAGCACTGGATGGTTGTGCACGTGCATACGTACTCCATGTGTACAAACCGTTTGAGAAGTTAGAGTATCATGCACTCCATTAACTGGAAGCAAACTCTCAGTAATAATCTGTCCAGTTAACAAGCGATTCGTGTCCTCAGCATGCGACGTATTAAAATCAGATCTCAAACTTAACATGTCCCAGAGTACCGATTATTTTCTCCAAACTTCAGGTCAGTTGCTTCGAAGAAATTGTTGGGTCGTCGGAAAATTGGCTAAATAGGGCAGCTCTGAATCAATCACCTGTTCTACGAATTGAACTCAGCTGCACGGAAACATTTCCTGACAGCAAGTCAACAGCAACATTCCCAACAGCAAGTCAGAACTTGGATTGTATTGGACAATGGTAAACATTCAGGGGCGGGAGTCCGCCCTTTATCTAAACCCAGTCAATGTCAGGAAAGCTCAGGTAGTGGAATTTGATTTTCTGCACTTTTATTGTTCGATAGGGAATTCACATCTTTCCCCCCAAAACGTATGACATTGTCAAATCATCAGCGGCCATTATCCATGGTTTTCAAACGGATTTGTTGGGTGATGTTCTTTTCCAAATATTGCGGTTCATCTTTCACTAGTTTACCTTACTCGTTGATAGTAATAATTGATTTTCTGTACCAATACATTCTTATAATTTTCTAGGAATGTATTCTTATAGAATTTTCTAGCAATGTATTCTTATATGATTTTCTAGGAATATATTCCTATATAATTCTTCTAGGAATATATTATTTTCTCTGCTAAAATAATTTCCTAATATGCCTGCCCAGATAAGAATGGTATAAATTATATGTAAACAATCCTGATAGTATTCCCTGCTTGATTCCTGTCCTCGCAGTGAATCTGGTGACGATATCAATCCTGTCCCAGGGACAGTGAGGGCTCTCCCGGGTTGTCACTCGCTATCTGGTTGCCATGACTTGGCGGATGTGCTCGTCGTTTTCTTGGACCTGGTATTGAATAGGATTCCGAATATTTTCGTCCCATGGGAAGTCCTCTTCTGGTCAATGGATACGCCGGTTTGTAATATCCACGCCGTCCTGATTTACGCCGCCATCCATTCTTCAGTCTGGTTTACCTTCACTTTCACCTTTGATCGATTTGTAGTCATTTGCTGCCGGAAGCCGAAAACAAAATATTGCACTGGAAAAAAAAAACTGCAGCTGTTGTTCTGGGCACAGTGATTGCGATCAGCTGCTTAAGGAACATTTACCGGAATTTTCAGCTCGCACGGACATATTCAGCAATAATTGCTCCATTTATATGTTCAAAAAGTGTGTTGTATGTGTCCTTATCTATCTCGAGGCCAATCGACCTCCTCCATTATCTTATCACCCCGGTAGTTCCCTTTGTGCTGGTTCTTTTGACGAATGGTTTAGCCGCCAGACACGACTTTGTCAACAGCAGATCCCGTAGGAGACTCCGGAGTTCCAGCAACGGGCAGAGCGCCAGAGACCCGGAGATGGAAAGCCGGAGAAAGTCCCTAGCTTTACTCCTGGTCATCTCGGGTAATTTCGCTCTGCTGTGGGCACCGTTCACTGTGTATTCTGCGTGGAATCTGCTGTGCTTTTCCAACTCTTCGACGCTTCCACCCGATTGCCTGCGGGAGCTGGGCGTCATGCTGCAGCTTCTGAGCTTCTCCACAAACACGGCTCTTTACGCCCTGACACAGACCAGGTTCAGGGAGCCGCTGAAAGAGAAGATGAAATCCCTGCTCGCTCGCACTGTCCGTCTCTGGGCCTGACCCCAGGTATTATCAATGCTTCACTGTAACCCTCTGCTTTTGATGGCATCTGGCGCCTTACTTGTTCGACTCATTCCTCACCGGCTGTACAATTACGCATAATGCATAAATCTATCTTAATGATGTTCCAAGCAGTCATGGTCTCCTGTAGTCTGCGGACGATCTATCACACTCTTCCATAAAAGGGCGTCATGCAGTTCCTATTGCAGATCAGTGCGGTCATTGTGCACACGTTGTTTCCCACTGCCCGCCGGGATTTTTTCTCTGGAAACACTGGGAATACAGAGACAAAGGGACAGAAGCCCGAAAGCACATGCTACCAGTCTCAAAGACTGTTCAATCCAGCCCGTCTACGATTATTGAGTGCTTCCTTGACGCTTAATATGGATTCTTCACTTTGCAGTCTATTTTGTTGAGATTCTCCACCTTACTGTTTACTTGTTCTGCAGGTTACATGCAATTAAATGTTATACTGCATGTTTATTGTTTTATCTTGATATACAGTATTGAGGCCAAATTTGGTGATAAATTAATGATGAATATCGCTTTTCATGACTCACATAGCAAACCGCTTGGCGGCCCTGTGATAAAATTTGAAAGATTGGATGTTTTAAAGTGACAGCGTGACAGTTTAAGATGTGGTCCCCCGGATTAACATGTCGGGACGAGGATGGGATTCGAGCCCACTCGTGCAGAGCACAATGGATTAGCTGTCCATCGCCCTAACCTCTCGGCCACCTCGTCTGCTCTTCTCTCTCTTCTGTTCCGAACTTCTGATTTTTTTTTTCTTTTTTTGTTCATAACATTTAAAACTTCTGTTTTAGGTCCACCCATGTGTGTTCAGATTCTATGCCGAATTACTTTGCTCGCCGTGCTTACCAGAATTCACCGAGGTGGATAAGGACAGTTTAGACAAATATATGCCAACCACAGGAAACATGGGAATAAGTATTTATGCACTTTGGACCTTATGGACGTGCTGTGGCATAACTACCGAATCCGTGCTCTGTAACTCGGAGAAACTATGAATGTGTTGAGTTGTAAAATGAGATAAATTTATGTTCAATTAAATAATATTTCAATAGTTTTGTTATCATATTGCTTGATTTCAGTAAACAGATGTTATGAGGATTTGCCATCTGGTTCGAGAATGACGATTTTCCGTATTTTGGGCAAATGCAATAACCCAATAGCTACCACATTATGACGCGCTGACGGCACGCCCGGCTGTGCGCAGACGCAGATCCAAACAACCTAACGCTTAGCCGACACTAACACATGGTTGCTCGGTTCTGGAATACCAGACCAACGGCTGAAATACCTAAAAAGAGATCGAAATCACTCTATCAGTAATGTACTGCATTGAATGTGGTGGACATTTTTCACTGATTCCAATCCCAGAATATAACGCCGGGGCAAAGTATAGTGGCATGTGCCTTTGAGAATTCCTTTCTGTGTGACACAATCTGAATATTGAACAGCCCAAAGCAGGAATGCCTGGGGAGATATTGACAACAATAGTCGAATGTTCACCTGGCATGAAATTACCGCTTACGAGTACTTTTAGCTCGGTCAGGAAGTCATTTTACAGGTGGAAACTTCTTGCAGCATTCAGCATATTCCCTTTGGCCTTTCTCACAAAATACGGCCGTGTGGCCTAATGGATAAGGCGTCTGACTTCGGTGCTTGACATGGTGGAAGTCATCAGAAGATTGCAGGTTCGAGTCCTGCCACGGTCGTTTTGAAAAACTGGCGGATTCGGTTCACTCCCTGCAGCCAATTGGTTGTCTCAATTCCGCGTGGGGATTAACCGGAGTACTGCACCATCGGTGAAAACGTAATGTCTCGTCTTCGCAACATATAATATTATGTGGTGTTTCTGCAGACACTTTCATAAACAATTGGTTGGAGTTTCTCAGACGTTCAGAGGAGCTGCTGGGAAGGTGAAGTTTACTTCCCATTGAGCTCCGTCTCCGAGCACACCTTATCCGTGAGAATTCACCACCCAGCACTGACGGTACATTCTCCTGTCTCAAACACTCCTCCTCTTCTTGGACTCAGCGCGCTGGTTCTCTGCCTGCTCTGGGATATCTTCATCACTAATTGCCAACTAGACATCAACCGCCTCAGCATCAGGAATCCTCACTTCTCCTTGTACCTTACCCCTCTGAATACACTGCCCTCCCAAATCTCAACCCCCATCCCCAAATTTACCTTCGATCACGCAGACAAAGTGCTGTTGTTGTAGAGTGGCGGACTGACCTCTACCTTGCTGAGACAAGGCGAGAACTCTCAGACACGTCTTCATCCCTACACCTTGAATAATCCCGACTACGGACGATCACAGAACTGTCTCCGACAGTATCACTGACGTTATCAACTCTGGAGAACCTCCATTCACTGTAGAAAACTCATGGTTCTATTGCCCTGAACTGCTAGCTCTACCTCCGATTTGATTCACAAGTCTGATTGTCCAGGTAGGTTCATTGTCTCAGCCTAATCCTGCCCCACTGATCCTGCGTTCTCATAGCTCCAGTCCATCCTATGCCCCATACTCAGTCCCTTCCCACCTGCATTCGCAAACCTTCCCGAGCTCTTGATCGACTCACTAGATTTCAGTTCCCTGGCTATGACCGTCTCATTTTCTCTATGGATGTCCAGTCTCTCTGTTAAAAGGGCCTTAATACTCTCCACATTTCTCAGGGAAAGAACCAAGCAGTTCCCCTCTATCATCACCATCCTCTGCCTGGCAGAGCCGGTCCTCACATCAGCAGTTTCTCCTTCGGCTGCTTCCACTTACTCCAGATTCAATGGGTAGCCATGGACACCCGCATGAGTCCAGATATGTCTCCCTTTTCGTTGGCTATGTAAAACAGTCCATGTACCTGTCATGGTCCGGTCCGTGAAATCCGCATTCCCGTTCACAGTCCGGTTCATCGATCCTTATTCCGGGTTTTTCTGTTTTCCCTTGTTCCATTGACTGCCTTAATTGAGGCACCTGATTCTCGTTTTGGGCTGGCACATAAATACCTCTGGAAACCAAAGATTGGCTGCTGGGTTGTTCCCTTCCCCTCCCCATCTGAAACTCTCACAGTTACCTCGGCGGTTTCCTCGGCAGTTATCCCGGCACTGCGTCCAAGAAAAGGTCCCGGCCTTGCGCACTGGAAAAGTCCCTGCCCTGCGTCCTAGAAGGGTCTCGGCCCTGCGCTCCAAGGAGGGTCCCGGCTTCGTCCGTAAGAGCCTAATCAAGCCGAGTCCAAGAACCGAGCCAAACCTACTCCAAGAGCCAGGTCCTGGGCTGGAGCTTCTCGTCCTGTGCCGGATTTCCTCGTCCTGCGCTGCAGCTCCTCGCCCAGCCCAGGAGTCGCCGCCATTCCAGGAAAGCCTACCATTCCATCGCCAGACCACATTTCGGGCATTCTGAAAGTCTGTTTCTCTTTCTCCTACCTCCATCCAGGCGGAGGGATGTTTACAAAACGCGATGGCCATTTGCGTAGGTTACGGCGTCGATTTGACGTAGAGTATAAATCAGCCTTTAGGACGGAGGCGCCAGATATGTCGGCAACAATGATGTGGTCACGGGATCGTAGGGCCAACTACTGAATTGCTTCGAGGCGATAGACAAAAATAAAGAAAATGACCCAGGGCTCATAAGAGAAACTGAATGTCACAATCTTTATAAAGACACGGAGAACGAGCGTTTACCACAGAGTCATTCAGAGTCTAGAGTGTTTCTTAACCAGAAGCACTGGGTGAACAAAGGATCTGCAAAATGCTGAGCGGTGGATTCGTGGCAATGTTGATCACATTTACTCATTATTATTATTTATCTATAGGTTTTGTTTTATATTGACCCGCATCTGGGCCGTACCCTCCAAATATCCGGACCTGCCTCTCGGATTTTTTGCACTACCTTACTTTCCATGTTTCTATTTTTCTATTTATGATATATAATTTAATTTTTTTAAATATTTACTATCGATTTGTAATCCAGGGAGCGGGAAGTGCAGAATCAAACATCGCTGTGATGATTGTACGCTCTAGTATCAATTGTTTGACGACAATAAAGTATAAAGTATTTTGCTCATTTGATAGTTGTCCATTGCTGTGTGCTGCGTTTTATCAGCTTCCCTGATGGTCCAGTGGTTAGGATTCGGCGCTCTCACCGCCGCGGCCCGGGTTCGATTCCCGGTCAGGGAATTAAAATATTGTCTGCTGTAATTTAATGTGCTAATTTTAAATTATGGTGTGGATTAGTTTGCTTCCACTACAACCCCATTCCTGTCTATGCTTAATCTGCACTGGGCTGACTCAGCACCATAAAACCACAAAAAAAATATAGGAGTAGAATTAGGGCGTTTGTCACATCGGGTTTGCTTCGACATTTCATCTCAGCCCCATTCTCCTGCTTTTGTATCATTTCATGCCCTGATCAATCAAACGAGGAAATCTATCGATCTCTGATAATTATACAAAAAAAGACTTGGACTCCACGGGGGCCTGTGGCAATGAATTCGACAGATTCACCGCTCTATGGCTAAAGAACTCACTCCTCATCTCTGTTCTAAAAGGACGCTCCTCTATCTCGAGGCTGCGTCCTTTGGTCTTATTTTCTCCTACCATAGGAAACATCCTCTCAGCATCCGCTCTATCAAGGCCTTTCACCATTCGATAGGTTTCAATGAGGTCACCGCGCAACCTACTGAATTCCAGCGAATGCAGGCCCGGCGCCAGCAAACGCTCTTCATATCACTAGCCAATCCATCCTAGCATCATTTCTCTGAATCTCCTTTGAACCTTCCCCAGCTTCAGCAATACTTTCTCAGGTAAGGGAACGAAAACTGCTTACAATACTCCAAGCGAGGCCTCACCAGTTCTTTGTAAAGTATCTGAATCACATCCTTGCTTTATATTCTAGTCCTCTTGAAATGAAAGCAAACATCGCATGTGCCTTCATCACCACAGATTCAACCTACAAATTAACCTTTGGGACATTATGGGCAGTTGTGTACGTCGCAATGAGAGGCCTGTACAAGGACTCCCAAGTCTCTTAGCGCCTCAGTTTTATTGCATGCATTTTCCCTCCTTTGCGAAAGTGTGCACTTTCATGTCTTATATGAAAGTGTATGACCATATATCTCCCTGCACTGCATCCCATCTGCTACTTCTTTGTCCATTCTCCGAACCTAAGTTCTTCTGTAGCCTCTCTACCTCCGAAAAAGACCTCCTGCTCGTTTCGCTGTGAAGAATCTGTACATGGGTGATTGGAGTGTTTCGACTATTCCAGGTTCCAGGTGCCTATACTGTAGCTGTTGGAATGTTTCATTAATTTCATCTGCTTTACCGGTGAGATCAAAGACCGTTTCATAACAATACTCTGTGCCCATTTAGCCCTCGTGTAAGCTACTTCATCTAATCTATTCGCCATCTGTCTACCTGTGCACCAGCAGGACACGTTTAATTAGAAAGAGGACAGTCAACATACCAGTGTCTACTCTGATTCTGACTATTGGTGGTTGATCAAAGTCTTTTTGTTTACACATTCGTCCCGGCGGTGAACGCATCACGGGATGACATTGTTCCGCATTGCCCGTAAGAAGTGAAAAGTGAGTCAGAGACAGTGTGATTGCTCAGCAATGTGACTGTATCTCCATCGCCTGATCACAGCGGTAGTCGGTTTAGTAACCAAGCATTCGTCTTTGCCATTGCCTTCCATATCATGTCTGTCCAGTGATATCTGACATAACCCACTGATACGAGTCGTGAAGAATTTATGAATTGATACAGGCTCTTCGACTCAAAGAACCATTCCGACCACCTTCCCACCAGAGTAAGTACCAGTTTCCAGCGTGCAGGCCATATTCCTCCAAGGCCCGCCCTTTCGTGAAACTATTCGACCTGCCTGATCTACTTCCTCTGGCAGCTCATTCCACATATTCACTGAACTCTTCGTGAAAACGTTGCTGCCCATGTTCCTTCCGAATATTCCAATTTCAAATAAGACTGTTAACATTCATTTTATCTCTGGTTTAAATCTCATTCTCCTCGTCTTGGAATGAGAAAATGACAAGCTTGGACAAACTCATTATATAACACAGTTCTTCTTGTCCTGAAAACGTCATTATATAACTTACTGCACTGTTTCCAGTTTAACGGCGATTATATTTTCTATAATAGAGCGTCCGGAACTGTACATGACACTCTATTCACAACCTCAACAACGACCTATCATAAGGTCTTACTTTTCGTTCCTTCCTGTTGCTCTGAATGAGGCAGGGCAGAATGAGAAAAGGGTTTTCACTAGACTTCCCAAATCAGCGAGCAGTGAGCTTGTGCCTCTGGGTCCCTCGTGTTAACTGTACTCCGTAATGCCCTGTCATTTAGAGCGCAATTGCTTTGCAAGTTTTATTTCCAAAATGCACGACATTATACTTACCTGTATTGGAATCTACTTACCACACATCCGCCACTTCTATAATTGAACCAGGTACGCTTGTACTCAACAGTTATCTCCCCCAGTATCAACAGCACTGCCTAATTTTGTCGCATGCAGAAACTTCCTGATCACGACGAGATTTTGCATCAACATTGCCAACATAACTAACGATTAACGAACAACAGCGACCACTCTGTCATACCACACATCCTCACTTGCACCCTTCAGTTCATTCGCAACTCTTACCCCATTCTTAGCTCCCCTGAGGGAGAGAGAGAGAGAGAGAGAGAGAGAGAGAGAGAGAATGTGTGTGTGTGTGTGTGTGTGTGTGTGTGTGTGTGTGTGTGTGTGTGTGTGTGCGTGCGTGTGTGTGAGTTTGTGTATGTTACAGAGGCGGATAGAGAAAGAGCGAGACATGGAAGTGAAGCAGGGGAGAGAGTCACATCGTGGACAGGGCAAGACAGATAAACGGGGGAGTTTGAAAGGCAGTGGAAGAGAGAGAGTTACACTGCAATTTACCAATTTCGTGTTCACTTTGGGCCATCGTTTTCCTCATAGTGTTTTCTTGACCATCAGAGTATTTCACTCCAGCGAGAAAACAAAAGGGCTCTTTCGGTCCCTTCATTTAAAGTCGGAAGCTGGAGGGCTCTTAAGTATTGTCACTGTTCAGACGGAGGAGGGAAATAGTTCATGCGTTTACACCTGAGCGTCCAACAGAGAGAGCAAGAGAGGGCGCTACGTTATACTTATTGATGCTACTTCTCCCAGTTACTTCAATCATAAATAAAGACAATTAGCATTAAATTGGTGCCATTAACTCTTATAATTCCAAAGTTACTGCGGATTTGGATGCAGGATTTCTGCTCAGTGCAATAAATCGTCCACAGTGTTGCTGAAGGAAGTACGTTGGTGAACGAAGGGAGGCGTTTTATGTCCATACAGCTGTAGAACCCACTGATATGAATCGCTCTATTTCTACTCGAAATCTATTGTTATATATTCGGTTGCAAAGTAACAATATCGTCGCTAAGTAGACTCCACA
The DNA here is from genome assembly GCF_030028105.1 of Mobula birostris. Taxonomy (NCBI): domain Eukaryota; kingdom Metazoa; phylum Chordata; class Chondrichthyes; order Myliobatiformes; family Myliobatidae; genus Mobula; species Mobula birostris. The sequence continues at coordinate 48,511,918 of NC_092382.1, read as the reverse complement.
AGAAAGGGTTGTTTAAGCTGCCTCACGGAGATTGATCAGAGTCGGAGTAGAATTGAACTCTGGACACTGAGTAGAAATGCAAGAGTATTGAAGAGTGTTAAAATCTGCCGCCTGGATTTGGCAGAGAATGTAGCTTTCAGACAGCAGCCAGGGAGTTATTGACAGGCAGTTGGAGTTCTGGTCCCTCGTGCCTGTAGAGGGCTCGAACCTGCGTGGGGAATCCCCATTGGATTTCAAGTCCAACGCCTTAACCACTCGGCCATCGCAGCTCCATCTATGTTAATCACCCACCGTAGCACTACAAGAGAAGTGATTTATTGTCAGTGATGGAAATGATAAATCATCATTCCAATACAAATAGTATGATTGGACAATGTGGGAATTTGTTTCAGGACAGGTAGGTCAGAACGTGAGTGTAGAGGGATAACACTGGCGTCAGTATCGTCAATGAAGGAGATTTCCACTGCTGGGGATAAAGGTCAGGATTAGAATCAGGGTTAAAATGACGGATATATGTCCTTTCTTTGTTTTCTGGCAGCTATACCGTGTAACACAGGTAGAATAATACTATAAGATCATAGGTCCTTATGACAAAGAAACAGGAACAGGTCATTCGTCCCACCGAGTCTGTTCCGCCATTGTAGCAGAGCTGATTTATGATCCCCCTCAACACCAGTCTACCGGGCATGGACATTGACGTCCTTAATAATCAAGAAATTATCAACTTCTGCTTCAAATACACCAAATGACTTGGCTTCCATAGCTGTCTGTGACAACTAATCCCTCAGATGCACCACCTTTGGATAAAGATATCCCTGTTCTAAACTATCATCGTTCTATTCTGAGGCCCTGCTCTCTAATCCTAGACTGCCCCACTATAAGAAAACGCCCTCCGTACTTCTACTCTAAGTAGACATTTCAATATTCCATAGATTTCAATGAGATGCCCCTGCAGTGAGCACAGAGAAAGAGCTATCAAACTCTCCTCGTTTGAACACGATAACCCCTGTGTTCCCGGTGTCATCCTCGTGAACCTCCTCTGGACCCTCCGACCAATGTCTTATATCTGTCAACATTGCATTGTTGCTTTTATATTCCACTCTTGAACTGGATCTTAAAATTGCTTGTTAAAATTCCTTTAACTCTGACTCAGCCTAGAGGTAGGCATGCGGGGAATACTGCAGCCTAGAGGTAGGCATGCAGGGAATCTGCTTTCTGAAAATTAGCCTCATTTAGAGACGTTTGTTATCCTTTCTTCCAAGGTGCATTACCGTACTACACGATTATCTATTTGACAGAACTTCGCCCGTTCTCCTCAACAGTGCCTTGAATCTTTTGAATCTTGGAACAGGTTGAAGTGCGGCTACGTGGCATTTAATTGACTTTCTTTTGTTTACCTCCCTTCTTTCACAGTGAAGTGACAATTGCAATTTTCCAGTCATCAGGAACAATTGCAGAATGTAATGATACTTGAAGGGGTACTACTAATGCCTCTAGAATCTCTTCAGCTACCTCTTTCAGGACGCTGGGGTGTAGACCGTCTGGTCCAGTTGACATCTATCTTCAGACCTATTCGCTTCACGAGTACCTTCTCCGTTATTTTAACATCTACTCTCACTTATGCTCTCTCACGCACGTTTATTGGTGCCATTGTGCTGTTGTCGTCCACAGTGCAAACCGACACAAAATATTCACTCAGTGATTCCGTCTTTTATTTTTCGCCCATGACCACTTCTCCCGCGCCATTTGCAGCTTTCTGATATCCTCCCTCGCCTCCCTTTTATTCATATGTCTGAAAAATTGGTATTTTCATCTCTACTATTTTCCATTTCATCTTTCCTCTCATCAATTTTAATAGTCTTCTTTTGGTTTATGAAAGCGTCTCAAACCTCCAGCTTCCAACTAATGCTTGCTATATTATAAGCCCTCACTTTTGTCTTTATGCTGTCTTTACTTTCTATTTTCGGCCACGGTTGCCTCATCCTCCCTTTCGAATATTTATTCTTATTTGTGATGCACCTATCCTGCGCGTTCCCATTTGCCCCCAGGAACCCTGGCCTCTGTGGATCTGCCGTCATCCCTGCTAGTGCCTGTCTCCAATCCTCTTGGCCAGCTCCAGACTTTGGTCGCTGTTCTTTGCTGCGAGTGACGACGTCGAGGACTGTTATCGTCCCTGATTTTATTTCTGCGACTGACGGGCTCAAGGACTGTTACGAAACGTCGACAGTACTTCTTCCTATGGATGCTGCCTGGCCTGCTGCGTTCCGCCAGCATTTTCTGTGTGTTTCTGTTTTGATCCCTGATTTTTTTTCTGCGAGTAACTTGGTCGCGGACTGTTACTGTTGTTGTTTTCCTGTCCTCGACGGGGTCCAGGATTGTTATCGTCCCTGATTGATTTTGTCTGTGAGTGACGTGGTCGGGGCTGTTGTTGTCGGTATGTATTTTTTGGCTGCAGTGGAGGAGGCATTTTGGGGTTTGCGAGATTTAACACAATTATCCTTAGCTTGCAAGACGCAGAAAATTCTGGAGGAACTCAGGAAGAAAAGAGTAAACATTCCACTTTTCGGACTGAGACCTTTCATCATGACTGGAAAGAAAGATGAGAAATCAGATAAAGAAGGGGGGATGGGAGGTGATGCAGAAGTACACTGAAGTAGCTGATAATTGATAATTAGCTTGCATCTGTTTATCAAGATCCCCCTCCCCCCCCAAAGATCTCAAAAGATTTAGTCTTTTTTTACGGATGTATTATCAAATATTCTCTCCCCACGAATTGCATCAGTGGAAGGCATGAGCGCCAGTGCAAACTTTCTTAAATACCGCTAATATATTTGCCTCTGCCACCGTCCTTACCATAAAATACCACACTTTTACTGTTTTTAAACACGTACCAAAGGTAAACTCTATACTTCTCTTTCATGACCTTGAAATTATGCCCCTTGTTTTAGCCATTTCTACACTGGGGATAAAAAACATATCTGCCTGCCCACTCGATGTAGGTCTCCTGTAATCGTGCATCTCTTTTTCAATTCACCTCTCATCACGCTTCTCTCCAAAGAGAAAGGCGCGATCCTGCTCAACCTATCCTCATCAGACTTGCTTTCGGAAATTCAATGTAGAAAGCAAATTCATTGTTAAAGTACATATGTCTCACCAGTTACTACCCTGAGATTCTGTTTCTTGCGGGCATACGCAGTAAATATAAAGAAACTGAATGGAATTACGGAACAAATGCACATAAGGAAGACGGAGAGGCTGCAATTTTCACAAGACAACAAAGACATCAAATAGCGCAAATAAAAAAAAAAGAGAAAGAAGAAAAATGAATTAAGAAACAAGAACATGAGGTTTGGCTTCATTGAATGTGAGTTCATGCTTGGGATCAGTGAAATTATCACCTCTTATACAAGAGCCGATTATTTAGGGGGCATAGCCGTTCCTGAACTTTGTGCCATGGACCTGAGGCTCCTGTAACTTCTGCTTGATGGCATCATCGAGAAGCGAGCATCACCTGGATGATGGGGTGTTGATGCTCTTCACCCTTGATGATGAGCGCCGTCTTCCTGTGACAGCGCTCCTTGTTGATGTGCTCAATGGCGGGGAATGTCTTACCAGTCAGGGACTGGCTGCATCCACAACTTTTCATTGGAAATTCCATGCAATGACATTTGTGCTTCTGTAGCAGACCATGATGCAACCAGTGAGTATATTCTCCACTGCACGTCTTCATACGCGTTTCAAAGTTGTTTTTTTAGATGACAGGCTATCTCTGCACAAATCTACGTAGTATAGGCTGCAAATACTGGAAAATCTCTCCAGGATGCCAGCAAATTCTGCTCCTCGAAGCATCCACAGTTGGAGAATCCCAGACAATGTGTCTCTAAGCTGTAAACAACCGTTTTGTAACTCTTAAGCAACACACAGAAAACGCTGGGAGAACTCAACAAGCCAACCATAAACCGTGGAAAAATGTTTCGGGCAGAGTCATTTCAATAGGATTCTGATATTGTCTGTGTGTTATTTTCCGTTTTGAGGATCTCCAGAATGTTGCGCGTTGCTTTTGTGACTGTGGTCATCACGTTGTTTCCATTCACCCACAAGTTGGGATCAGAAAACTGGGTGTACACAATAAGAGCATACAGGTAGCTGAATTGTAATACGTGATAACATTTATTTCTCACGTTTCATGGGTTTCACAATCCGATTCAGTGGATATTTCACGGCATTTTGGAGTTCCTCTCGGAATTCTTTCTGAGTCAGGGCTTAAATACAGGTGTTGGTGCATTCCCGCTGTTTTTATTGTGATGTAACGGGGATCCGTGCCAGAATAATCAAAACTCATTGAAATCCGTTTATAGATGTAAAATCCCACCTGCGTTACCCACAACAGTATGAAACTACCGGATATGCTGAAGAGCAAAACGATGGATTTGCGTCGGTTCTCCATCTCCCGGTCCTTGTCATTCTCTCCACTCTTTTGTCCCCGGAACCCCCGGCGGGCTCGACTGGCCACTAGAATCTTCCTAACAGTTCGAATATTGAGCAGCAAAATCAGAAAAAATGGGACACAAGGGGTTAAAATGCGGTGAAACATTGAAAATGCCGCCCATGACGGAGAACTTTTGAAGCTGGATGTATAAACACAATACCAGGGAACACCATCAATTACTGCCAAAGGATCGTGTACAAATCCCCAGGGGACACACTCCAAACAGGCGAGCACACTCACGGTCCCGATAACCACAGCCGCCGTTCTTTCGGTGCAATATTTTGTTTTCAGCTTCTCACAGCAAATGGCCACAAACCGATCGACGGTGAAAGCGATAGTCAGCCAGACTGAGGTCGCAGTGCTCGCAAAAGCCAACCATTGACCGAGTCTGCACACAGCAGTGATGAACCGGAATGATCGCGGAAAATAACACCGAGCAATCGACCTCAGCAGCGGCTCGGAAATGACGACCAGGAGATCGGCCGCGGCCATTCCCACCAGGGAGCGAGTGACACATTTGGAGAGACCGCACTTTCCCCGGGACAGGATCACAATCGCCACCAGGTTCGCTGGAAGACAGAGAGGGAACAGGAATTTGAGAAATTCCTGAGCAAAAACCATTGCAAAGGTTTGACGAGGTCCTGTAATATTTCCACTACATTGTTGCATTTAGCTGGGGAAAGGTTGAGACGGCGTGCACACGCAGCGTAGAAAACTGAGTTCGCACGGTAAACTAAAGTCAATATGATCTGAATCCCTATTCTTTACTGATTACCAGAACATAAAGTGAGAGCGGAAAGCTCTAACTGGGTAAACCCTCCTCGGAATCAATAGTGAATGGAATATTTTCTACCGATGCCTTCGCCGTCTCATCTAGTTGTAATGAATAAATCTGGACAGTGATGGAGGGATTCTTCCATTAGACAATCATAAACTTCCATGGTTCTCCCTGTCAGCCACAGGATGCCGACGGACGGAACTGAAACATGGAATACTGTAAACTCCCATCGAGGCAAAACAGAATATATGGAAAACCAGTTAAAGTGTTTCTTCTCAGAATTGTTGGCGACAGAAATAATAACAACATTGGAATTGAAGTTCAGTTCTGTCCAACGGCAGCTGCCTCTGTGGCTTACCGGGAATTCTAAAGACTGAAATTAAAGGTCAGTAAACTTCATCTATTCGGAAGATGCCAGTATTCACCATTTCAGTGAGAACCTGTGACGTATGTTACTCCCGAATTCACAACTCTGGCAGAAACTCTGAGCTGATACATTCTTAACAGCCCTGATTTATACTTTGGATCGATCTCCAGAGATACGAATATACCCCTGACTAACTTGAACAAACACTTTAATTCAACACCATTGTCTGTGATGTAAGTATTCGGCCGATTCAAGACAAACATTTCAAAATTCCTGAGCATTACCTCAGCAATGACTCGTCTGGTGAAATCATGCCTAAATTCTAATGACAAAGACTGAGCTTTGTCACGGAGTAGCTGCATTTACAGATTTCACGTTTTTTTTGGCGAACGATCAAACTCAAACTTCTACTCTGCGGTTTCCCATTTAGAACTTCAATTTCCTATTGCTCCAACATCCCCCCTCCACACACACACACACACACACACACACACACAGACACACACAGACACACACACACACACACACACACACACACACACACACACACACACACAGACAGATATATCCACGCAAATGCACATAGATACACACATACACACACACACACAGACACAAAGACTGTTTGTCACAGACCGGCCACACTTACTGAACTCCTCCAGCATTTTGTGATGCTACTGATGTAATAGTCTACTGTGAGCGTCTGAAATCAGACAGAAGCCAAACGAAAATTGAAGGAATAATGTCTCATCTGCAAAGGAATGGGCAGACCGCTTAAATAATACAAACAGTCCTCTCAATTGCGAGATGAACAGATGCAGCATGGCTGAAAGTGAATGAGAAGCGTCAGATACAATTTTATGTGTGTGTGTGTGAGTGTGTGTGTGTGTGTGTGTGTGTGAGTGAGTGAGAGAGAGTGAGAGAGAGAGAGAGAGAGAGAGAGGGAGAGAGAGAGAGAGAGAGAGAGAGAGTCAGGCAGAGAGACAGACAGACAGATTGGTACTGGCACTGGTTTCACACAACCGTCTGACATTTACCTCTCCCCCACTGACCCAGCTTCCTCCTCCTACACACAGATAAAGATTTTCTTCAACTCCGATATTCCCTCCTGTGAGAACCAAGGGACAAAGTAGCCACTTCTCTCACACACAGGGTGTGATACAGAGCACAATGATACCGACAGGTCACCATTTCCGCAGACTCAGACAGCAGAGACGTTCAGTCCCATGCTGAGCCCAAGACCCAGACATACAGTTCCAATGACCTTTGTCACGCACCAGCCACGTTTACAGATTTCAGGTTTTTGTTGGCTAATTATACTTTATACTTTATACTTGATACTTTATTGTCGCCAAACAATCGACACTAGAACGTACAATCATCAAAGCGATATTTGATTCTGCGCTTCCCGCTCACTGGATTACAAATATTAAATATCAAAAATAGTAAAATTTAGTAAATATTAAAAATTTAAATTATAAATCACAAATAGAAAATAGAAAAATGGAAGTAAGGTAGTGCCAAAAAACCGAGAGGCAGGTCCGGATATTTGGATGATATACAGAGATCACCAACACCGTCCGACCGACACCCAACATCTGCCCTGCGGTTTCCCATGATGCACTGTCCTTCATTGCTTAACTCCTTCACGGCCACACACACACACACACACACACACACACACACACACACACACACACACACACACATACACACACACACACACACACACGCACCCACACACACACACACACACACACACACACACACACACACACACACAGCACGGAAACACAGCTACGGACAGAAATACATCGGACAGAACAAGGACGTGTTAGCAACGATATAAACCTGTTGCTGGTGTACAGACACTAAAAATGTGCAGACACTGGAATTGCAAGGCGACACACAAAATGTGCTGAAAATCTCTTCTGAGATCCTGCAGCAGTTTCTGATGTTGCTGATGTCATAGAATGTGATGAACATCCCAAATCTGCCAGAGTTCAAACGAAAATAGAGATGAAATGCTTCAGTATGCAATGGAATGGACAGACGAAGGGTCTCGGCCTGAAACGCCGACTGTACCTCTTCCTAGAGATGCTGCCTGGCCTGCTACGTTCACCAGCAACTATGATGTGTGTTGTTAAATGATAAAACAATCTCCTCTAACTTGGAATATAAATAAATACAGGACGGCTGGAAGTAAATGACAACGTTACATCTGTGTGTGTGTGTGTGTGTGTGTGTGTGTTGTGTTATGTGTTTGACAGAGAGAACAAGCGAGAGATAGAGGGACAGAGACAGCGAGCGGCAGAGAGACAGCGAGGGGAGAGATAGAGATAGAGATAGATAGAAAAAGAGAGATTGATACTAGCACTGGCTACACCGGCCCTTTCACACGGCCGTCTGACGTTTACCTGTCCTTCACTGACCCTGTTTCCTCTCCTACCCACAGGGAAAGGCTTCATTCAAATCCGATATTCACTCCTGTCGAGGGACAAGGTACAGAACACACAAGGTGCGTTACAGAGCACCAGGAGACCAGCCGCTCTTTAGTTCCACCTTCTCAGACAGCAGAGACATTCAGTCCCACACTAAGCCCTGGATGCAGATACATATTTCCAATACAATTGTTACACTGAACCACAGTCAATCTTCCCATTGTATTCTGTACACAGGGTCCTACAGGCAGACACACAGACCCAGACACAACATCATCCACCCACGGGGCTGCATGGACAGCAACAACGGCATTGACAGAGTCAGCGTGGGTTCGGAAATGGATAAACAGATGGAAAATTGGGAACTGATGAAGGTGGTGTAGGTGGAATGCAAAAAAAAAAATAATTCTGATAAGCACATTAGATTGCGGGTAATCTACCTTTATGGACTCAAAATAAATCAGCAGGTTAAGGGCAGAGAGACAGAATAAATGGGCCGTTTTCGATGTCGGAAGGCATAACCAGTGGGGTTACAGAGGGAATGGATCGAGACCCCAGCAGTTCTCCCTACTTTTCTTCGGCAGTTTGAACGGGGCACGACTGCGCAAGCGCATGAAGGTCGGCCTCTGCGAACAGCCGGAGAGTTTAAAAAGCGAGCAGATTAACGGAGCGGGCGTCGCAGGAGTGGGCGACGGTGTAGTAGGAGACAGAGTAGGAAGGTTTTGGTTCAAGAGACTTCGGCGAGCAGAGGCTGAGAACGAGCTTGCTCCCAATGAGGTAAGGCCGGGTAAGTTCCTTTAATTACTCTAATTAGCACAGGAGTAGGTAATGGAAGCAGTATTTAGGGCAGTCGAGTCCTCTGTTTGCAGAATGTGGGAAGTCAGTGCGAACACAATTGTCCCTGATGACTACACCTGTAAAAAGTGTATCCAGCTGCAGCTCCTGACAGACCGAATAAGGGAACTGGAGCTGGAGCTGAATGAACTTCGGATCATGCGTGAGGCAGAGGCAGACATAGACAGGAGTTACAGGGAGTGATCACCCCTAAAAGTCAGGAGGCAGGTAGCTGGGTGACTGTCAGGAGAGGGAAGGGGAATAGACAGAAAGAGCAGAACACGTCTGTTTCTGTTCGCATCAATAATAAGTATACCATTTTGGATACTGTTGGTGGGGACGACCTACCAGGGACAAGTTGCAGTGGTCGCGTCTCTGGTAGCGAGACTGGACCCTCAGCTCAGAAGGGAAGGAGGGAAAAGAGGAGAACAGTTGTGATAGGGGATTCGATAGTTGGGGGACAGATAGGAGTTTCTGTGGGAGAGGGCTAGAATCTCGGATGGTCTGTTGTCTCCCTGGTGCCAGGGTCCGCGATATCTCGGATCGAGTTCTCGGTATTCTCAGGAGGGAGGGTGTGCAGCCAGATGTCGCGGTCCATGTAGGGACCAATGACGTGTCTTGGAAGAAGGAGGGGGTCCTGCAAAGAGAGTTTAGGGAGTTAGGTGCAAAGTTGAAGGACGGGACATCCAGGGTTGCAATCTCAGAATTGCTACCCGTGCCACCTGCTAGTCATGGTAGAAATAAGATGGTAATGCAGCTAGATATGTGACCTCGGAGTTGGTGCAGGAGGGAGAGCTTCATGTTTCTGGACAATTGGGCCTTGTTCCAGGGAAGGTAGGACCTGTTCCAACGGGACGCGTTGCACCTGAACTGGAGGGGCACCACCATCCCTGCGGGAAGTTTTGCTAGTCACTGCTCCGGGGAGGTTTAAACTAGATTTGCAGGGGGACGGGAACTAGAGCTTTAGAGCAGATAGTGAGGTGGAGGTGGATAAGGGTCATGCGAGAACTGCAAGTACAGTGCATGGAGTAAAGCCAGCTCTAACGTATAAATAACACACATAAGAGTTGCTGGTGAACGCAGCAGGCTAGGCAGCATCTCTAGGAAGAGGTACAGTCGACGTTTCAGGCCGAGACCCTTCGTCAGGACTAACTGAAGGAAGAGTGAGTAAGGGATTTGAAAGTTGGAGGGGGAGGGGGAGATCCAAAGTGATAGGAGAAGACAGGAGGGGGAGGGATGGAGCCAAGAGCTGGACAGGTGATAGGCAAAAGGGATATGAGAGGATCATGGGACAGGAGGTCCGGGAAGAAAGACGGGGGTGGGGACCCAAAGGATGGGCAAGGGGTATATTCAGAGGGACAGAGGGAGAAAAAAGAGAGTGAGAGAAAGAATGTGTGTATAAAAAGAAATAACAGATGGGGAACGAGGGGGAGGCCATCCCTGATTCCCATTTTGTGGCTTGGAATATACCTAGCCTTGGAGCTGAGGGTGGGCTGCTGGTTTGTCTTGTCAAGATCCCCTGGGAGCAACCTGCTGGTGGAAGGCTGAAGCGAACGGCCACTTACCATCTTTAGGCCGCGTTGGGGAACCATCGCCTCATGGAGCCATACTGTCGGTAGTCGGAGCTGTCTTTTCGGTATGCATTTTGCCGCTTCCCGGGCCAGCTGAGAGGCCGTCAGCCGCTCCGAGCTCGGTAGGGATCCGGCTGTTTCCGTAACCAGCCGAGGTCGCTGGCCGTAACTGCGACTCGGAGCAACCTCGATGCAGAGATAGAACTGTCTGTCGTTCTTCGGTGTTTATCTCTTGTTGTCCTCGCCTCCGTGGGGTAAGTCATGCTGCTCTGCCGTTGCACTGCGGAGGGATCTGTATTGCCTTGTCCTCGCCTCCGTGTGGAAATCCAGGCCGTTCTGCCGTTACCCGACAGATGGACCTGTCTCACCTTGCTGTGGAGATAAAGCTGAGTCCATGCTTGTCTAAGGATGAGCCGCGGTTCTACGTCTATGTACTGTTCAGTCTCATGTTAGTGTCGTGTTAAAGATGAGTCCCGGCTTTTCGAAGCATTATTCCCGACTGTATTTGATGTACAGTTCCCAGTCTGTCTCTGAGCTCCAGCCTCCGAAGATTCAAGCCTCAAGACCCCAGTCTGTCTCAAACTCAAGCCTCAAGTCCCCAGCCTGTCTCCAAACTCAAGCCTCAAAACCCCAGCCTGTCTCCAAGCTCAAGCCTCAAGACCCCAGCTTGTCTCCAAACTCAAGCCTCAAGACCCCAGTCTGTCTCCAACTCAAGCCTCAAGACCCCAGCCTGTCTCCAAACTCAAGCCTCAAGACCCCAGCCTGTCTCCCAGCTCAAGCCTCAAGACCCCAGTCTGTCTCAAACTCAAGCCTCAAGACCCCAGTCTGTCTCCAAACTCAAGCCTCAAGACCCCAGTCTGTCTCCAACTCAAGCCTCAAGACCCCAGCCTGCCTCCAAACTCAAGCCTCAAGACCCCAGCCTGTCTCCCAGCTCAAGCCTCAAGACCCCAGTCTATCTCAAACTCAAGCCTCAAGACCCCAGTCTGTCTCCAACTCAATCCTCAAGACCCCAGTCTGTCTCCAAACTCAAGCCTCAAGACCCCAGTCTGTCTCCCAGCTCAAGCCTCAAGACCCCAGTCTGTCTCCAAACTCAAGCCTCAAGACCCCAGTCTGTCTCAAACTCAAGCCTCAAGACCCCAGTCTGTCTCCAAGCTTAAACCTCAGGACCCCAGTCTGCCTCCAAACTCAAGCCTCAAGTCCCCAGTCTGTCTCAAACTCAAGCCTCAAGACCCCAGTCTGTCTCCCAGCTCAAGCCTCAAGACCCCAGTCTGTCTCAAACTCAAGGCTCAAGACCCCAGTCTGTCTCCCAGCTCAAGCCTCAAGACCCCAGCCTGTCTCCCAGCTCAAGCCTCAAGACCCCAGCCTGTCTCCCAGCTCAATACACAAGACCCCAGTCTGTCTCCAAGCTCAAACCTCAAGACCCCAGTCTGTCTCAAACTCAAGCCTCAAGACCCCAGACTGTCTCCAAACTCAAGCCTCAAGACCCCAGTCTGTCTCCAAGCTCAGGCCTCAAGACCCCAGTCTGTCTCCAAGCTGAAGCCTCAAGACCCCAGTCTGTCTCCCAGCTCAAGCCTCAAGACCCCAGTCTGTCTCCAACTCAAGCCTCAAGACCCCAGTCTGTCTCAAACTCAAGCCTCAAGACCCCAGTCTGTCTCAAACTCAATCCTCAAGACCCCAGTCTGTCTCCAAACTCAAGCCTCAAGACCCCAGTCTGTCTCCCAGCTCAAGCCTCAAGACCCCAGTCTGTCTCCAAACTCAAGCCTCAAGACCCCAGTCTGTCTCAAACTCAAGCCTCAAGACCCCAGTCTGTCTCCAAGCTTAAACCTCAAGACCCCAGTCTGTCTCCAAACTCAAGCCTCAAGTCCCCAGTCTGTCTCAAACTCAAGCCTCAAGACCCCAGTCTGTCTCCCAGCTCAAGCCTCAAGACCCCAGTCTGTCTCAAACTCAAGGCTCAAGACCCCAGTCTGTCTCCCAGCTCAAGCCTCAAGACCCCAGCCTGTCTCCCAGCTCAAGCCTCAAGACCCCAGCCTGTCTCCCAGCTCAATACACAAGACCCCAGTCTGTCTCCAAGCTCAAACCTCAAGACCCCAGTCTGTCTCAAACTCAAGCCTCAAGACCCCAGTCTGTCTCCAAGCTCAGGCCTCAAGACCCCAGTCTGTCTCCCAGCTCAAGCCTCAAGACCCCAGTCTGTCTCCCAGCTCAAGCCTCAAGACCCCAGCCTGTCTCCAAACTCAAGCCTCAAGACCCCAGTCTGTCTCAAACTCAAGCCTCAAGACCCCAGTCTGCCTCCAAGCATAAACCTCAAGACCCCAGTCTGTCTCAAACTCAAGCCTCAAGACCCCAGTCTGTCTCAAACTCAAGCCTCAAGTCCCCAGTCTGTCTCCCAGCTCAAGCCTCAAGACCCCAGCCTGTCTCCCAGCTCAATACACAAGACCCCAGTCTGTCTCCAAGCTCAAACCTCAAGACCCCAGTCTGTCTCAAACTCAAGCCTCAAGACCCCAGTCTGTCTCCAAGCTCAGGCCTCAAGACCCCAGTCTGTCTCCCAGCTCAAGCCTCAAGACCCCAGTCTGTCTCCCAGCTCAAGCCTCAAGACCCCAGCCTGTCTCCAAACTCAAGCCTCAAGACCCCAGTCTGTCTCAAACTCAAGCCTCAAGACCCCAGTCTGCCTCCAAGCATAAACCTCAAGACCCCAGTCTGTCTCAAACTCAAGCCTCAAGACCCCAGTCTGTCTCAAACTCAAGCCTCAAGTCCCCAGTCTGTCTCCCAGATCAACCCTCAAGAGCCCAGCCTGTCTCAAACTCAAGCCTCAAGACCCCAGTCTGTCTCCAAACTCAAGCCTCAAGACCGCAGCCTCAAGCCTCAAGACTGGGAACCGAGAAAGGGTCGCGGCGGCGAGAGCGCCGGATCACCACCAGGGAAGTTGCTGAAATACTGCACTCAACGATAAACAACTAAACAGAGCAAAAATACAACCTAAAGAAAATATATAAATAATTATAATAAATAAGTGAACTGTATCGCCATTGAAAATTTGTCAATGGGTTGTGGGATCAATTCTGTGATGGACTAAGCGAAGTTGTCCAGTCTGGATCATTTCCAGTGATGGTTGAGAAGGAATCAGTGTCGGTGCCCAAGAGAAGCGTCATTTTAGGCATATGCTCACCCCAGCCAGTGTTCAAATGGAGCATAGTAAAGTTCCGGCAATTACAGAGAGACCCAAACCATATACAGTCAAACAGGTACGGTGCTTCATGGGGTTTGAGAACATCCACAATTTCGGCTCCATCGCGGCTCCGATAACTGCACTTACCAGGAAGAACTCGGCAGGATTCCGTAGGACGGACGATGCCGACCAACCATTTTTAGAGCTAATGCGACGTTTCACCACTTAGCCACTGGGGCAAAACCCAGACACATCACAAACATTCATATTCTAGTCGGATGCATCCGATGTCGGCATCGATGTCCTCTCTCAGCGCTCGTCTGAGGAGAGCCGGGTGCACCCTCCTGCCGTTCCTTTCCGTTTCCTGAGTCCGGCCGAGAGGAATTACCGAGAGAAATACAGGGATCTTCTGGCTTTCAGGTAGACCATGGAGAAATGACGACACTGGCTGGAGGAGGCAGAGAAAACGTTCTTTCTCTGGACAGATCACAAGAACCATTCCTAAATTCTTGATGCAACGAGACTCAACTCTCGTCAAGCCTTGTGGTCTCTCTTCTTCTCGCGGTTCAATTTCATCCTTACCTGTCATCTCGGCAAAATACTACCAAGGCCGACGCTTTCACTTGGCAGTTCGACTGATCCAAGGACTGCCTGTTCTTCTTAGCTTGTGTATTGCTTCACGGGTGATTTGGGGAGGCAGAGGTGAGGGCTGCATAACAGTGGCACCCAAGCCGGGGTGGGGGGCGGGGGGACCTCCCAACCGGATGTTTGTTCCTACTGCGGTGCCTTCCAAAGTGTTGGAATGGTGTCAGTCCTCCCTTCTGGCTGGATATCCGGGAATTCAACCGACCCTGGAGTTTATACAGAGACATTTTTTTGTGGCCATCTGTGTCCCAGGATCTCCAGGACTTTGTATCTGCGTGTCCCACCTACGCTCGGAACAAGACCACGCCAGCGTCCTGCGGCCCTGTTATGTCCAATGTCGGTACCGCTCCGCCCCGTCCCCACCCCTATGTAGAGTGCATCACTGGGACGACACCGTTCAATGTAAGCACGACCATTTTGGCTGCTGTGTATCGATGTTCCAAAGCTGTCCACTTCATCGCCATCCCCAAGCTCCCTTCGGATCGTGACAATGCCACGTTAATTGTTCAACTGTGTGTTAAGTCGCCACGGCTTTCCTCAGGACGTAACGTCTGATCATGGACCACACCTCACTTCCCAGTTTTGGAAGGCGCTCTGCTCTCTTTTAAAAGCCACAGCCAAAATCTCAATCTGCTTTCCACCCCCAATGCCAGACTGAGAGAGTGAACCAGGAGTTGGAGACAACCCTGCGCTGCCTTGCTTCTTCCCAACTCCAGTCCTGGAGCTCCCAATTGGTTTGGGAAGAGATCACCCACAATAACCTCCGGTCTTCCTCCGCGGGTATTTCTCCTTTTGAATGGCAGGATGGATTGTAGCACCCGTATTTCCCTGATCGGGAGATTGCAGTAGGAGTCTCTGCCGCTGAACAGCTCATCCAGCGCTACAAGCACACATGGAGGCGAGCCAGGGCTTCTTTGCTGTGTGATCAGAAATAACATCCCCGGCAGGCTGATCGGCTCCGTCGACAGGTACGGCCATTCAAGCCAGTGGAGGAATTCTTGTTGTCATCTAGCGATTTTCCACTGAAAGTCGACAGCGGCAAATTGGCAGCACGTTAAGTTGGACAGTTTGTAGTAGACAACACTGTCAACAATGTGTCGCATAGATTGATTCTACCACCATCACTGAAGATCTACACAGCATTTCATGTTTCCCAGCTCGTTGGTTACTACCTCACCTCCCCCACCTCCTCGTCTTGTATATTGTTCCGTTGCCTATACGGTGCAGCCTCTCCTGGCATCTCGCTGAGTATGTGGTAGGGTCCAGCACCTTGTGGATTGGGAAGGGAATAGAACATAGAACATAGAATAGTACAGCACAGTACAGGCTCTTCGGCCCACAAAGTTGTGCCGACCTTCAAACCCTGCCTCTCATGAAACTCCCCCACCTTAAATCCCTCCATATACCTGTCTAGTAGTCTCTTAAACTTCACTAGTGTATCTGCCTCCACCACTGACTCAGGCAGTGTATTCCACGCACCAACCACTCTCTGAGTAAAAAACCTTCCTTTAATATCCCCTTTGAACTTCCCACACCTTACCTTAAAGCCATGTCCTCTTGTATTGAGCAGTGGTGCCCTGGGGAAGAGGCGCTGGCTATCCACTCTATCTATTCCTCTTAATATCTTGTACACCTCTATCATGTCTCCTCTCATCCTCTTTCTCTCCAAAGAGTAAAGCCCTAACTCCCTTAATCTCTGACCATAATCCATACTCTCTAAACCAGGCGGCATCCTGGTAAATCTCCTCTGTATCCTTTCCAATGCTTCCACATCCTTCCTATAGTGAGACGACCATAACTGGACACAGTACTGCAAGTGTGGCCTAACCAGAGTTTTATAAAACTGCATCATTACATCGCGACTCTTAAACTCTTTCCCTGGACTTATAATAGCTAAAACCCCATAAGCTTTCTTAACTAACCTATGTACCTGTGAGGCAACTTTCAGGAATCTGTTGACATGTACCCCCAGATCCCTCTGCTCCTCCACACTACCAAGTATCCTGCCATTTACTTTGTACTCTGCCTTGGAGTTTGTCTTTCCAAAGTGTACCACCTCACCCTTCTCCGGGTTGAACTCCATCTGCCACTTCTCAGCCCACTTCTGCATCCTATCAATGTCTCTCTGCAACCTTCGACAATCCTCTACACTATCTACAACACCAAAAACCTTAGTGTCGTCTGCAAACTAGCCAACCCACCCTTCTACCCCTATATCCAGGTCGCTAATTAAAATCACGAAAAGTAGAGGTTCCAGAGCAGATCCTTATGGGACACCACTAGTCATAATCCTCCAATCTGAATTTACTCGCTCCACCACGACCCTCTACCTTCTGCAGGCAAGCTAATTCTGAATCCACCTGGTCAAACTGACCTGGATCCTATGCCTTCTGACTTTCTGAATAAGCCTACCGCGTGGAACTTTGTCAAATGCCCAGTATGGCCCAGAAGAACGTACTTAGATCCCAGCGAGGGACATCTTGAACAAGACACTCATTCGGGACATCCAGCGGACATAGATCAGCTGCGCCTCAGGGGCTGCGCCTTGAGAAGGTGGGGCGGGGGTGTGCAGGGCTTTCACAACCATGGAATCGGTCGCGCAGCAGATACGGCAATTGTGCTCGTGAATATGCAAGTGTTAGCAATTTTTTTTTTCATTGTGATAGTATTTAACTCAATTATTTCTTTCGTAGTGTTGCCGAGACTGGAGCTCACCACAGCAAAGCTTCGCTCCCTGCTTGCATTCAGCCTTGCCTGAGAAATCGGACCGTGGAGTCAACTTACTGTGAAGACTAGCGGAATTAGTTTTATATTTAATTGTTTTCTTCAGCCGCAGTGTAGGCTTCATTATCGATCTGAGTGTTTTAGTTAACGGCTCTGTTTGGCCTAGCGTTTATTGCTTTCCTTTCACCCTATCACTGTTCGCATAAACGTCTGTGAATTCTCGACCCGTTGCAGTGTCTCTCACTCTGCAATTGGGCCATATCAGTACTCCGGTGTCACAGACACCGGGATGTGAGATGAAACAGTGCACAGGGAACTTTACTGTGTGTCACACCTGGGCCTTTTGATGAGAATATGCGGAGGGAGTTTCACTCTGTGTCTGACCCTAGTCCTGTGTCATGAGACGATGTGGAAGAAGCTTCTCAGTGTGTCGGTCCCCGGGAGTATGTGATGGGACGATGCGGAGAGAGCTTCACTCGGTGTCTGACCCCAGCACTCTGTAATGGGACGGTGTAGAGGGAGCTTCACTCTGTGTCCAACCCCGGGAGTCTGCGATTGGACAGTGTGGAAGGAGCTTCGCTCTGTGTCTGATGCTGAGAGTGTGTGATGGGACGGTGCAGAGGGAGCTTCACTCTGTGTCTGATCCCTTTGGTTTTTTACTAAATTTCCTTTATTACAAATTCTGTGCTATACAGTATATACAACACAGTGACTAACACAATTACTCCACTACAAACAGACAATACACATTAAACCAAAATATTCGCATCTCTATCAATGATAGCAATTACACCCCTCGGAGCCCAACAGTCCCGGAATGCCTCTAAGGACGCCGTGGATTGTGCGTGCTCCTTTTCAATATTTGCCCGCGCACGAACATACCCATTAAACATTGCACGGCAGTTTGCCCGGGCAGATCCTCCTGCCACCCGTGTACAAGACCCACGGATAGCTGTTTTCACCAGCTCCAGGAGCAAGTTGGCAAGGACATGCTCATCTGTCTATGGCTCCATCCTCACTGGATGACCTTATTTGAATAAGGTGGGGCTAAAATGCAACAAGAATGAGAGAAACAGCCCATGCAAATACGCAAAAAGGGGCTGCAGCCTCACGCACTTCATGTACATGTGGTACACGGTCTCCTCCATCCCGCAGCAGTGACACTCGGCTGGGAGATCCGTGCACAGAGAATTTATTACAAGGCACCACTCTATGCAGCAGCCTCCAACCCAGATCCCCAAGTTGCATGCGAAGAACGCCCTCGTAAATGTTCTTCCATTGGGTACCCCCCTCATCTCCAGGTGAAAAGACCAACCGCCATACTGTGTCGGAACGCTGGACAAGGGTTAGGAAGTAGAGGGTGTGGAGTAGCAGCCCATAAAGGTAGTCCTGCTTGCATTCCTGAATGGGATTGTGGGTATCGAGGAGAGACGGCTCAAGTTGTGTGGACTCGGCTCTCGGATAAGCTTGCGGTGCCTGGGACCGATAAGCAGCTCAGCCTGAGTCGATCCACACACCTGAGCCGCACCGACATCCGTTGAGGTAGCGCAAGGGCCGGCCAGGACTCCGCTCTCAGCCGGAGGAGGGGATTCTCGGCCTGAGGCAACCATGTTTCAGACTCCCAGTAGGTCCTGATAGAAGCCGGGCAGACTCTGCAAAGCAGCATGGCTGACGCCCACCGGTGGTAGCCGTACACTTCGTGAAGACAGCAGCCCCTCCGGAGGAAGAATGTCGTCAACACGTACCATCTGGGAGGGTGCTCGGCGTACAGGGATCTCCGCAGAGTGCTGAGCCGGAGAGGCGCCAGTCGCGTACGAACACACACCAGTAACTGCCCGCACTCTCCCACTGGGAGACTCAAGACCGCTGCGAAGACCCGGTGTTTCCTGTTACCCCAGAAGAGGTCCACCAGCATCCTCTGCATTATCGTGACGTGAGGGGCCAAGGTGATCATCCGGTGAAACAACATGGAGGTCACCAGCTGCTTTATGACCAACACCCTGCCTCGACAGGAAAGCACCCTGAGAAGGTCTGACCAACGCCCCAGCCGAGCCATGACTTTCGTCTCCCCATCCTGCCAGTTCGCAGGCTAGGTCTCCCCAGAAGGACTCAAGTAGACTCCCAGATAGAGTAGACGTCACGTGCTCCACACAAAAGCTCTCATCTCCTCCGGCAGGGAGTCCACCTGCCACTGACCCATTAAGAGTCCGGAACATTTCGCCCGGTTGATCCTAGCGGAAGAATCTGCTGAGAAGACTTCCTGGTACTCGCTCGTCCTCCGCAGGACAGTGGGATCTGTCACCATGAGGAGTTCATCGTCGGCGTAGGCCGAGAGGACGAACTTCATGTCCGGTTCACGCAGAACCAGACCCGTCAGCCTTCGGCGAAGAAGGCTGAGGACTGGCTCGACACAGATCGCATGCAATTGACCAGACATGGGGCACCCTTGACGTACTCCTCTTCTGAAGTGCATGAGCGCTGTCAATGATCGGTTGATCTTAACAAGACATTCTGTGGCAGAGTGTAAAAGCCGAATTCGGGCCACAAAGTGTGGTCCCAGCCCAAAAGCCTGCAGAGTGCCCACTAGGAGACTGTGGTTTACCCGGTCAAACGCCTTCTCCTGGTCAAGAGAAAGAAACGCTGTAGGGGACCCAGTCTCCTGGAGCAAGTGAATCAGGTACCGTACTAATTGGACATTGTCCTGGATGGAGCGGCCTGGGACTGTGTAAGATTGGTCAGGATGGATCACCGAACCAAGACGGTTGGCAATTGCCCTGGCGAAGATCTTGTGGTCTGCGTACAGCAAGGAGACGGGACTTCAGTTCTTTAGGAGGCGGAGGTCTCCCTTCCTGGGCAGTAGGATCACGACAGCTCTCTACCATGAGGGAGGCATTTCCCTGGCGGCTAGGCTCTCCCCAAGGACAAGGCTGTAGTCATCTCCCAGGACATCCCAGAAAACTGGACACTCATTCCATCTAAGCCAGGGGACCTACCCCACCCGATTTGCTGAAGGGCAGTAGACAGCCCCTTCCGAGACAGGGCAGAGAAGTTGGGGGTCGCTCAGTGTCGTTTACAAACTCAGTTTACAGATGAATAATTAGCCAACAAACACGTGAGATCTGTCAATGTGGCTGCCCCGTGACAAAGATCAGTCTATGTCATTACATCTCTGGCATGACGGCTATGTCATTACGGTTCCACCATATACGTCACAGCTGAGGTAAAGTCCAAGGCTTTGAATACACATGTGATCAATCGGACCAATGTTTGCGCAGGCGTGTTGAAGCAAAGTGTTTGTTCAAGTAACTGTAACTAAAAGGTTAGTCAGGGGTATAACGGTATCTCCGGAGACTGATCTTCTGTATAAATCAGGGCCACTTTTAAAGCATGAAATCAGAGGGTCTGCCGGTGCTGTGAATTCGGGAGCAACAGCAGTCACACATTCTCACTGAAATGGATTATCCAGTCATCAGGCGGATACAAGAAGTTTACTATCCTTTAATTTCAGTCTTTGGAATTCCCGGTAAGCCGCAGTGTCAGCTGCCGTTGGTGCGAATAACAGTTTAGTCAATGGTTTCCACGGCCACATGCCCAGCCCCAGTATTCAGCATTTCAGGAATTGAATTGAGGATTCTGGGATCTGGAACTAAAAACAAACCGCTGCAGGAATTCAGCCTATCCGCCAACATATGCGGCATTCAACGTGTCAGGCAGTATTCTTCCAGCAGTTTGTGTTCATTAATGTGATGTTCGGGTGTCTGTGCTTTTGGTTTTGCAAATACTGTGTTGAAACAGCACGCGAAGATTCTTCCAGTTGATTCTCTGCATTTGAATGTGAGAGGTTGTCTGAGTTAGGTGTGACAATCAAACTATCGACTTCGGCAAATGCGACCATTTCCATGTTGGGGCATGAAATTGAGGATTTTCTTTTTCAGTAAATGTGTGCGCTATGACTGAATGTGAGGCAGTTCATGGACAAGGCAATGAATTGTTTGCTGACCCAATTAACACAACCGACGCGTTGCTTTATGGTTATCGATCCTATTTAATGTAATCTATTATATCTACATTTCACACTTTGACAGACATCCGACTACGGCACTGAGCTTGCTGCTGGCCGTTGAAATCCTCTCCCCGGATTCCCTGTGATGGATTCATTGGGAAGCGGCATGTCTGACTGTGAGGTTGTGTCAGGCTGCGCTGTATCTGCTCGGCTCGGCCAATTTCCTGTCGCAGAGTCAGTGAGGTGTCAAATGCTGGATAGGACACAAACCCGGGGAATGCTCCAATCACTCAGCCCCGACTAGCTGTCTGGAAAGAGAAACCAATTAACATTTGTATCAGGATCCTCTCTGAAAACAGTTCTGGGGAAAGACGAGTTAACAGTGTGTGCTATATTCCGCACGAGAGATTCCAGCATTTCCTGTTTTTGTTCCGTCCATCGGCTGTTCTGTTGCTGACAGAAAGCGCCATGGAAGTTAATGATTGTGCAATGGATAAACACGCCATCAGCGTCCGGATTTATTCATTTCATCCTGACTACACGCGGAAGGCGCCGGTAGAAAACATTCCATTCAGTGTTGAATTTGTGGAGCTGGTGGCCAGTATTGCATTTCCTCTGTCACTGCAGAGTTCGATCGTCCTTTAGGCATCTGTATTCAGATCACATTCACTGTATGTTACTCCGCCTAAGTCTCCCACTGCTCTGCGCACCCTATTGCCTCTTCCAACGCTGAATGCAACAGAAAAGTGGAAATATTACAGGATCCCCTCAAACTGCCGCATTAGCTTCTGCTCAGTATTTTGTCAACTTGCTTTTCCCTCTCTCTTTTCCAGCGAACTTGGTGGCGATTGTGATCCTGTCCCGGGGCAAGTGCGGTCTCTCCAAATGTGTCACTCGCTACCTGGTGGGAATGGCCGCGGCCGATCTCCTGGTCGTTATCTCGGATCCGCTGCTGAGGGGGACTGCTTGGAGTTATTTTCTCCGATCATTCCTGTTCATCACTACTGTGTGCAGACTCCGTCTATGGCTTATTTTTGCGAGCACTGCGGCCTCTGTCTGGCTGACTGTCGCTTTCACCGTCGATCGATTTGTGGCTATTTGCTGTGAGAAGCTGAAAACAAAGTATTGCAGCGAGAGAACGGCGGCTGTGGTTATCGGGACAGTGAGTGTGCTGGCCTGTTTGGAGAATGTCCCCTGGGGCTTTATATACGGGCCCTTAGTAATAATTGATGGCGTTCCCTGGTATTATGTTATTACACCGAGCTACACAAGTTCTCCCTCATGGGCGGCATTTACGCTGATCCACCGCATTTTAACACCTTGTGTCCCATTTTTTCTGATTTTGCTATTCAATATTCAGACTGTCAGGCGGATTATATCGGCCAGTAGAGCTCGCAGGGGGCTCCGGGGACAAAAGAGTGGAGAGAATGACAAGGACCGGGAGATAGAGAACAGACGCAAATCGATCGTTTTGCTCTTCAGCGTAACCGGTAGCTTCATATTGTTGTGGGTAACACAGCTGGTATTTTATATCTACCAACGGATTTTAAAGAGTGTCGCTGTCTATTCTGTCACAGATTCCCGTTACATCGTAAAACAGACAGCAGGAATGCTGCAGGTTCTCAGTTCCTGCACCAACACGTGTATTTACGCCCTGACCCAGAGCAAATTCCGGGAGGAACTAAAGAATGCGGTGAAATTTCCACTGAACCAGATTTTGAAAACCATAAAAAGTAAGAAATAAATGTTCTAATAGATCATAATTCAGCTGCCTTCATGCTCCCTGTTCTGCACATCCACTAACATGTAAATGTAAACAAGGTGATGCAGAGAGTTAAAAAAACAGACACGAGATGATCTGCAGATGCCGGAAATTCAAAACAACACACACAAAATCAGAGCCGTGCTGAAAGGTGTCGGCCAGAAACGTCGGCTGCTTACCCTTGTCCATAGAAATCTCCTTTGCACCTAACCTCCTGGCACTTTTAAATAGAACTTCCAAGCACACCTGTTACTCCTGCTTCCCTGTTTTGACAAAGCCGCCTGATCCTGCTGTATATTTTCGTCAGTATCAGTTGCTCCTGCCGCCGTCATTATCCTTCGTTTTCTCCTCTTTCTCTTCCTGTAGGTTCTCCAACGCTCTGGCGCTTCCAATTGTGATCCAGCTGGAGAATATGAGCTGTTTTACAGAGTATGACAAAAGACAATTGCCTTTACTGGTAGCAGTAAGAGACAAAACGAAAGATATATACAGTATATATACCCATGCATATATTACAATATTTATACTGTATATATATATATATGTGTGTGTGTATATGTATATTTAGAAGGGGGGGGAGAGTGAGAGAGAGAGGGAGGGAGAGAGAGAGAGAAAGAGAGAGAGAGAGAGAGAAAAGGAGAGGGAAAAAGAATGATTGGAAGACAGAACAAGGGAAGGAGAGACAGAGACAGAGAGAGCCAATGAATAATCGGAGGGTGAGTGCGAGGGAGAGCGACAGAGGGACAGATAGACAGGATGAGATCAGTAAGCGGGTATGCTTACACTCTGTGCCGTACTGAAACAAAGGAGGATCTGGTGTTGGATCAAATAGCACTAAGTTGGGGAAATCCTTTGGTGGATTGAATACATAGGAAGAGACAGACCACATGCAGTTTAAATGGTCACATTGTCAGCACACACACAGTGAGCTGAGTGAACTGTCCCTGTGCTGTACTGTAAGCTATTTGTTGGTCAATGGCTGGAGGCTCAGTGGGGACAGCATCCTCGGGGCATGTGAAGACATTTTGTATATCTACACTGACTGTGATTCTCATCTGGGGCACTGCCTGCAGAGATGGCGGGAACAACCAATCGGAGTGTCCAAAGCGGAAGTGGACAGGTCCTCCAGAAGATTTAACCTGCCGAGTTTTAGGAAAAGAGTGGAGAACGGGACAGTGAGAACGTTTTACAAGATCAGTTTGTGTAATAAGAACACACTTCTCAAAAAGCACTTGCACTGCATTACAAGTACACAGAGCTGCCAGAGCACAATTCTGTCTGGTGTTTGCACAGGCCAGTACAATACTCTTAATACAAGGACAGAGGTTTATCAAAACCTAGTACTGATGACACTGAGCTGAACAATCCCAGTTTTGTTCTGTAATTCTGACATACAGACATCGCCAGCACCGTACTGTAAGGGCACAGACCTTTACAGCAGCTGTCACCAGACTAAGGACAGAGCTCTTTGCAGTAGTCAGCACTATACTGTAAGGACATAGAATTTACAACAACTGGCCACATAGTGCAAAGCCACAGTTCTTCAGAACAGCTGGCACCAGACTGTGCAGCCGGTGTGATACTGCAAGGGCACAGATACTGACAACAGATAACACCACACTGAAGGGGCACAGACCTTTACAAATGCTGGCAGAATGCTGTAAGGAGGCAGGCTTTTACACCAGGTAGATTGGAACGACCTGTATCACCATGAAACAGTACTGGAAGGGCAGCGATTCTTGCAATAAAGCGACACATACCTGGCGCCCTGTGTGATCAAAGATCTGCAAAATCCCTGCAATGAACAAAAACTTAACAATAATACAGATCTCACTCTGTTCTGCACTCTGTGACAAACCCACTGGGCTGACTTAACATAACATTAAATGGCGGAACACAGATCCCAACAAACGCAACACTGCTCCGTCACAGCACATATTTCCAGCACAATTCACTTGTTGTAAAGTTAAACTCCTGAACAACTTCACATTTTACTGTGAGTTCACAGCAGACCATACGCAGCCCGCTGAATACACTAGCAACCTGTAACACTGTAAGCTGACAGACCAGCTGAATACACCAGCAACCTGTAACACTGTAAGCTGACAGACCCACTGAGTACACCAGCAACCTGTAACACTGTAAGCTGACAGACCAGCTGAACACACCAGCAACCTGTAACACTGTAAGCTGACAGACCCACTGAATACACCAGCAACCTGTAACACTGTAAGCTGACAGACCCGCTGAGTACACCAGCAACCTGTAACACTGTAAGCTGACACACCCACTGAGTACACCAGCAACCTGTAACACTGTAAGCTGACAGACCCGCTGAATACACCAGCAACCTGTAACTCTGTAAGCTGACAGACCCGCTGAGTACACCAGCAACCTGTAACACTGTAAGCTGACAGACCCGCTGAGTACACCAGCAACCTGTAATAATGTAAACTGACAGACCCGCTGAGTACACCAGCAACCTATAACACTGTAAGCTGACAGACCCGCTGAGTACACCAGCATCCTGTAACACTGTAAGCTGACAGACCCGCTGAATACACCAGCAACCTGTAACACTGTAAGCTGACAGACCCGCTGAAGACACCAGCAACCTGTAACACTGTAAGCCGACAGACCCGCTGAAGACACCAGCAACCTGTAACAGTGCAAGCTGACCGACCCGCTGAATGCACCAGCAACCTGCAACACTGTAAGCTGACAGACCCGCTGAGTACACCAGCAACCTGTAACACTGTAAGCTGACAGACCCACTGAGTACACCAGCAACCTGTAACACTGTAAGCTGACAGACCCGCTGAGTACACCAGCAACCTGTAACACTGTAAGCTGACAGACCCACTGAGTACACTAGCAACCTGTAACACTGTAAGCTGACAGACCCGCTGAGTACACCAGCAACCTGTAACACTGTAAGCTGACAGACCCGCTGAGTACACCAGCAACCTGTAATAATGTAAACTGACAGACCCGCTGAGTACACCAGCAACCTATAACACTGAAAGCTGACAGACCCGCTGAGTACACCAGCATCCTGTAACACTGCAAGCTGACGGACCCGCTGAATACACCAGCAACCTGTAACACTGTAAGCTGACAGACCCGCTCAATACACCAGCAACCTGCAACACTGTAAGCCGACAGACCCACTGAGTACACCAGCAACCTGTAACACTGTAAGCTGACAGACCCGCTGAGTACACCAGCAACCTGTAACACTGCAAGCTGACAGACCCACTGAGTACACCAGCAACCTGTAACACTGTAAGCTGACAGACCCGCTGAGTACACCAGCAACCTGTAACACTGTAAGCTGACAGACCCACTGAGTATACTAGCAACCTGTAACACTGTAAACTGACAGACCCACTGAGTACACCAGCAACCTATAACACTGTAAGCTGACAGACCCGCTGAAGACACCAGCAACCTGTAACAGTGTAAGCTGACCGACACATTGAATACACCAGCAACCTGCAATACTGTAAGCTGACAGACCCACTGAGTACACCAGCAACCTGTAACACTGTAAGCTGACAGACCCGCTAAGTACACTAGCAACCTGTAATACTGTAAACTGACAGACCCACTGAGTACACCAGCAACCTGTAACACTGTAAGCTGACAGACCGGCTGAGTACACCAGCAACCTGTAACACTGTAAGCTGACAGACCCGCTGAATACACCAGCAACCTGTAACACTGTAAGCTGACAGACCCGCTGAATACACCAGCAACCTGTAACAGTGTAAGCTGACAGACCGGCTGAATACACCAGCAACCTGTAACACTGTAAGCTGACAGACCCACTCAATACACCAGCAACCTGTAACACTGTAAGCTGACAGACCCGCTGAATACACCAGAAACCTGTAACACTGTAAGTTGACAGACCCGCTGAGTACACCAGCAACCTGTAACACTGTAAGCTGACAGACCCACTGAGTACACCAGCAACCTGTAACACTGTAAGCTGACAGACCCGCTGAATACACCAGCAACCTGTAACACTGTAAGCTGACAGACCCGCTGAGTACACCAGCAACCTGTAACACTGTAAGCTGACAGACCCACTGAATACACCAGCAACCTGTAACACTGTAAGCTGACAGACCCGCTGAGTACACCAGCAACCTGTAACACTGTAAGCTGACACACCCACTGAGTACACCAGCAACCTGTAACACTGTAAGCTGACAGACCCGCTGAGTACACCAGCAACCTGTAACACTGTAAGCTGACAGACCCGCGCAAACCAGCTCTGTACTGCATGGCCACTGACCAGTACAACTCCAGCACTTCGCAGCAGAGCGGTGGAGAAGTAGAAAGCAAAACCTGTTGCAACGCAGCATGTTAAGGAAGAGTAAGGTGTAACCGTGGTATAAACATGTCCTGCATACGAGCTTGTACAAGAACAGTCGACGACGCGGTATTGAACTTTGCAATATCTAGACATTCACTAACAGGACACAGACCTATGCAACTTAGAACATTGTGCAGTGAGCACATAGACCTTTGCACACCCAGCACTGTATACTACCTTTAAGGGAATGGGCGATGAAAAGCTTTGGATGCAGCCAGTCCATCACAGGTAAAGCCTTCCCCACGACTGAGCACACTGACACGGAGAGATGTCACAGGAAAGCAACATTCATCATCAAGGCCCATCATTCATGCAAGTGATTCTCGCTTCTCGATGCTGCCATGAAGAAGGAGTTATAGGAATGCCCGGCTTCATAGCAGCACCTTCAAGAATAGATTTTACTTGTATTGATCAGGCACTTGAAGTGTAGGGGATAATTTCACTCACCCGAGCAAGGGACGCACATTCAAGGACTCCACAACAGCTGTCCTCGGTATTTACTTCACACTTATAGATCATTTTTCCCCCAGATTTGATGTCTTTGTTGTCCTCTACACATTGGCCTTTTGTCTGTCACTGCTGTGTGGAGTTTTTTCATTGATTGCTTTGCGTTTCTTTGAATGTCCAGTGCATACACGCAAGAAAATGAATCTCAGGCTTGTCAATGGTGACAAGTATGTACTTTGACGATAAATGTACTTTAGACAGTGAACGACCTAGAGCATTTCCTGTTAGGAAAGTATGAGTAAGATAGAACTTCTCTCTTTGGAGGGAAGGAGGATAAGGTGTGACGTAAATGAGGCATACGAGATTATAGAGGACATAAATCGAGTGAACAGCCAGACAATTTCCAGGAAGGGCGGGGTGTGATGCTAATGTTGAAAATAGGAAGGCATGATGTTAAAGTAAACAGAGAAAAATAGACAGATGGAAAACCTACAGCACAATCCGGGCTCTTCGGCCCACAAAGCTGTGCCGAACATGCCCTAGGGTTACCTATAGCATTCTATCCCTTAAAGCTCCATGTACCTATCCAAGAGTCTCTTATAAACCCTATCATATCCACCTCCAGCACCGTCGCCGGCAACCCATTCCACGCACTCCCCACTTTCTGCGTAAAAAAATTGCCCCTGACATCTCCTCTGTACCTACTTCCAAACACCTTAAGCCTGTGCCCTCTCGTGCTAACCATTGCAGCCCTGGGAAAAAGCTCTGACTATCCACACGGTCAATGATTCTCATTTTCTTATGCAGTACACTTCTACCAGGTCACCTCACGTCGTCCTTTGGCCCAAGGAGAAACGGCCGAGTTCACTCAACCTATTCTTATAAGACATGCTCCACAATCCAGGCAACATCCTCAAAAATCTCCCCTGCACCCTCCCTATAGTTTCCACGTCTTCCCTGCAGTAAGCCGACTGAACTCTCGGAGATGCCTGGCACAGTAGGAGAATCGCTACTCCCCATGTCGTGTTAGACATGCATTGCTATATTTCAATGGCAATATCCACTTCAACGATACACCCGATACCGCCCATTTTGTTAAGGAATATCACAGATTCCGTATCGCAGTTACATTTCCCAACTGTCGTCACTCGGTAGCTTTCATTCAACAAGAATGTTGGCTGTCGTCACTTTGCCTTTGCCCCTTTAGAACGCGAGCAATGATGGGAAAATGTGGAGAGAGAGAAAGAGAGAGAGGGGTGGAGAGAGAGGGGTTCGGAGCGTGCGAGAGGGACTGAGAGAAAGAGAAACAGAAAGAGATTAGAAAAGACAAAGAGAGAGGAGAAAGGGGAAGACAGCGACAAAGAAAGAGGGGGAGAGAAGAAAGAGAGAGAGAGAGAGAGAGAGAGAGAGAGAGAGAGAGAGAGAGATGCACAGCATACAAGATTCAAAATGGCACATTCTTTCTCCACATAAACTAGACTGACATGATAGTTTCATCCCTTCACTTGAACCTGAAAGCGGAATTATTTCTGGCTGTTTAACTGTTTGCTCGCTTCATAATTATATTTTATGATAATTAGTGAATGCAACCGTGCGATACTTTGTCATGTTATTAAGTGAAGTATTATATGTTTTATTGTACCAGTTATAGACTGAAATGTAGTGATAGGCTACATCTTGTTCATGTCATAACTATCACTATATTTAATGTCTTAACTATCACTGCACCCCTGCTAAGGGAATACAAGGTATGAGCACTGTAGAGTTTATAGATACACGAAAACAATCATTGGGTGCATCCGAAGCCCGACTAAATAGATACATGAAACACACCAAGTGAAGAAAACAGAATTATCAGGTCAGAAATAATTTAAAAATGGTTTATATAAACCACTGAAACTAAGTTCTATGCAACAAGGTGACACGAATCCCAGCACATATTTATCCAGAAACACAGAGATAATGAACTTTTGCTCTAATAGATAGTTAAACAGGGTTATGCACAATCAAGAAATAAGCTGCATTCGAGAGGGAAAAGATGGCACACGTACGACTGAAGAAATGCAAATACCTGAAGTTAGAATGTAAATGCTTACAGAGGTTATAAAAATCTCCACAACTTGAAAAGTACTGGAAATGATAATATTCATAATTATTGTTGTAAAAATTAGCTTGCCTTCATCCTTGCCTATCAATGGATGTCAACAATTTTCTCAAAAATCGTGAAAACGTAGGTGAATTGTTGACAGAAGGTAAAAGATATTTGTTCCCCAAAGAAGAAATCACAAAAAGATCCATCAACGTATAGTCCTATTACTTGTGTACAAACTATATGTAAAATTGTGACATCATGCATCTCGCAACTAATTACTACTCATGTCGATATCCACAATATATTTACACGAGTACAGAAACGATACCGTAAGGCTATGACAGGATGTAAAGAACAACTGATAATAGATTCCGTAAATATAAATCAAGCCCGGTAGAAAATCAGAATTCTTTCATGTTGCTCTATGGACTGCAGAAAGACATGTGTCCTATCTCTTACCTTGAACAGTAACCGAAACAAGCAGCTTACACAGAGAACAGAAAAGTGTAAAAGAGAAAAAAAATATGAACCATGCGAACCAGGGCATTACAATTATATTATTTATTTTTGGCATAATATCTTGGTCTGAAACTGATCTGGAAATTTTAATAAGAATTGGAACGACACATTTCAGAAACCATTATGTACATTGGAATGCGATTAGATTAACACTATCTGGGACAGAAGGGTGAAGAGGAATAATAGACGTTAAAAAAGCTACACAGAAGTCAGATGAATCTTCAAAGGACGAAAATATGAATCAGAGCTCCACGCAAACACAGGCAATTCCAATTGTACGTGTACTAAAATGAGACCACAACCCAGAAAAAAAGTGAAGACATTATCAGTACTGAGGAAAATGTTAACCAGTGGAAAACACCACCACGATCTGCGCAGAATAAATGCAACAAGGATGCGTAGACCGCCTGGCTCAGAGCTCTGTGAAGGATTCCTTTGGCAATACAGCTGCAGGTGGTTAACACACAAAATAAGATCAAAAATACATAATAAAAGACCGACATATTCGAGAAGATAAATGTAGAGATTGCTGGGGGGGGGGGGGAGGGGGGCGGAGGCAGTCCAACGTATTACAGGATCTTGTTGCAGATTAACAGAATCTGATTACTTACACAGGCACACTCTGTGGCAAACATCATTCGTCATGAAAACACACATAAATAAAATTACACTAATTAATATACTCACACCTTATTATAAATGCAAGCTTGATCCAGCTTTTGAGTTAGAATACCACGAATTATACTATGACCGATTATTTATTACGGGTAGGGCAATTCATAATAATCGTTCAGATATAATAATGCAGGATAAAGAAACAAGAGCATCTTTTTTTTAATAGATATAGCCATTACAAACAGCGTTACCTACAGACAATCAACGAGTTTAAAACACAATAAATATGCTGAATTAAAAGAGGAATTTGAATGTCTTTGGGACATGACCAGGGTATACATTATCCCGCTGATAATATCTGCAACAGGAATCACTATACAGAATAGTATTCAAAAATAGGTCTACACTGTAATATCTATGTAAATCTTCAGAAAGCCACAATGCTAAGTACCACTGGAAAAGCCTCATAGGTTGCTCATGTGTTAACCCTCTCATTCCCGGAATCATTGTAGTGAATCTTCTCTGTACTCTCTCCAACGTCAGCACATCCTTTCTTAAATAGGGAGACCAAAACTGCCCACAATACTCCAAGTAAGGTCTCACCAGCGCCTTATGGAGCCGCAACATCACATCCCTGCTCTTATACTCTATTCCTCTAGAAATGAGTGACAACATTGCATTCGTCTTCTTCATCACCGACTCGACCTGGAGACAGACATGAGATTAATGAGGAACATCTGGAAAACTTCTGAAATGCCCGCTTCGCTGCCGCTGCTACTGTGTGGTAACCAGAATCTCCGGAGCAGAAGGTCCCGAAATTCTCGGCTTTGCGTGTTTCTGCGGCGGGAGCGAGGCCGCAGGCGCTCAGGAGACTGTTTCGGACGGTTGGTCGGAGGTTCGAAGTTATCGGACGGACGCACTTAGTGTCGGCTGTGGTCGGCTGCTTCCAAGGCATAGGCAAGTTGACGGTGCTTGGAGGTTTACGGCAAGGAGTTTCTCCCTTTTCCCGCCTGCTATCGGGGACTGGTGACTTTGAGACTATTTTTACCCAGCCCATGGGTTGTTCTTCATCAAATTATGGTATTGTTTTGCACTGCTGTAACTATATGTTATAATCATGTGGTTCTGTCAGTGTTAGTCTTTGGTTTGTCCTGTTTCCTGTGATATCATTCCGGAGAAACATTGTATCATTTTTAATGCATGTATGCATTTCTAAATGACAATAGAAGAGGACTGAGTGTTCTCATAATCTAACCTTAAGGGTATCCTGCACGACGACTCCCAAGTCCCGTTGCATCTCAGAACTTTTAATACTCCTCATTTAAATAATAGTTTATTTCTTCTGCCAAAGTGCATAACCATACACTTTCCAACATTGTATTCATTTGCCATATCTTTGCCCATTCTTCCAATCTATAGTAACACACTCACGCGCAAACGCAAACACATAGAGTGGACACACATGCAGCACACACACAGACACAAACACACTCAGACACGTACGAACACAGATTTAAGTATGCCGACACAGACAGACACACACACATACACACACTGGCGCACACAATTACTGAAACAAGCAAACAAGCTCACGTAGACACAGATCGACACACACGCAAATGCACACACACACCAACACGCAGAGCCGCACACTATCACACTATTATCTTCACACAAACACGGATGCAGACACCGAAACACATTAACGCGCAGAGACAGACACAAAGAAATAGAGAAACACAAACCCAAACACAAGAGCATACAAACACATAAAGTCACAAACATGCACAGCAGCATTTAGACACACCCACCCACATAGAAACACTGATAGAAACACACCCACACAAAGACAACTACAGTTTCTCATCTCCATCTCCAGCTCTCCGCTGTGCTCTGTGTTCTTTCAGTATTCGTCAGATTTCGAAGTGATTTCCTCCTACTTTTTCTGAACTCAGCGAGTACGGTCCCAGAGCCATCACGCGGTACTCATACATTAACTCTCACCTTCCCTAAAATGTATTGAGTAGAGACTGTCCGAGCTCTACCCACTTCAGATATAAGCCCATAATTTTCCTGTTTCCCTTACGAACAATGTCATGCTTTTTAGCTCCCCGAACCAGTATATACATATCCCTCTGGAGGACTGAATACTTTCTTCCACATGAGCCCAAGTGTTCTCTGTATCCACGCTGTACCGACACAGACTGAGTGTTGTGTGCTTGCTGATCTCTTACAGAAACACATAAAGACAGAGACAGACACACACAACACACACATCACACACGGGCACGTACAGGTATGTAAACAAACAAACACACACACACACACACACACACACAGACACACACACACACACACACACACACACACACACACACACACACACACACACACACTCAGCTACAGGAACACTCAGCCACTACAGACATACACACAGAAAAGCACGCACTCACTCAACAATAGACGTTGTGACCAAGTCACTGAAGAAATTGGAGATTGGTGGATATGAAAGTGTTTATTCATCAACATAAATAAACCTTTTCCTGACCCACTCCCCGCAGAGGCTCTCAAACTGAAACTACGTTGAGTTTATACTCTGGCAGACAATGTTAACAGTAGCCGATTTAATACAAGTTCACAAGCAATTCTGGCACAATTTACTTCAATATTTTGTGTCTGATATCACGTACTCCGTGACGAGTTAAAGAACCAGCAGACATAGAAATCACTTTGGAGTCTTGTATTGCTATTAACTAATACTATTTATTACTAACAATGTAATGCAGTAATAAAAATCAGATACATCGAACAGGATAGCAAAGATTATATGTATATAATTGTGGAAATAGAAAAGAACAAATTTCATCAAGCCTCGGGGTAAATAGTGATGAGTAAAGTTCAGTTCAGTTCAGTTGGTGGTATTGAGTTGAGTAGTGATGGAGAGAGAGAGGTGTTGTTGTTCGAGTAATCGGATGTTGTCGATTCTTCCCGTTGTGCTCCGAAATCCTTTTGAATTCACTGAATGTGAGCACAAAAAGGGGACGCTTTCTGTGGTGGAGTTATCAACCCAGGCGAGGAGTGGCCCCACTAATAACTTCCCAGCGGTCACACCTTTTCCACACTGCAAGAGACACTGATCGATTCTCCTTATCGATCCTCTAAAAAAAAAAAACACTTTTCTGTGGGCACAACAAAGCTCATCCAGTCTCCAAAATCATGTGTCTGTCTGTCTACCAGCCTCTCTCTCTTAATAACAAGGTGTTTGTCTTGTACACCCCGCTCTCTCTCTCTCAGTTCATAAGGATAATTCAGGTTCCCGTCGCACTGACAAAATGGTCCTTTGACGTACATATTTCCAGTAGAAGCACCTTGTAAGTTATAAGACACTTTGAAGGTTCAGACACTTTTGTTGGATCCAAGTAAATCACACATATGGTTAAAAACCTTCCGAGAACAGAAAACCCAGAAGCCCAAGACACCTGCTGTGAAGTTTGACAGGTAGAGAATGTAGGGAGACGATCACGGGATCCGATTAACATGACGTCACGGTTGGCACAGGTTCTGCGTGCCGAAGGGTCGGTTTCTGTGCTTGACCTTTCTCTGTCCTATGTAGGAGTAAGACAACAGACGACCCCAACGTTTATTTTCAGAGTGCGCTTTTCTCACAGTGGTGACAAACATGTTTCTGAACCAGGACAAAGTTTGGTACCCTTCACACCAACAAGCTGAGGATGTTTGCTGGTAATCGGGAGTGGGAGATAAGGTTACAGTGGGATGAGCCGTGATTACAATTGGTGGAAAATCAGAGTGGGACGGCCGCATTACTCTCAGCGGGTCTCCTTATGCGATGGACAAAATGAGCACTGACACATCATGAGGAGCAGAGTTCTGTCTGATGGTGTTTAAAAATACCCCCTTTGCTGGATGAATGACAATCGCAACCCCTTAACACCCTCACAATTTCCATTGTTTACAGTTTCACAATTAATTCGCTAAATTAACCAGAATAGTGCGCCTCTGGGATTGCTCTTGTCTGATGTAATCACATTGTAATTGATCTGAAAATATTTTTAAGTAGGTTGAAATCTGCCCCTGCGGAGCGCTGAAATGTATTAAAACACAAAGCATGTGCTGCCTCAACATTTCATTGGGAGGGATCGCCTGCAGCATACGGAAACAAATCACCGGACGGAGAATATGTTGTCAATGTTGGAAAGCTACTAGGGTGTGGAGAGAATATTGTACGTGTGCATTGCCGTCATTGGAGTTCCCGGTGAGTGAGCAGAACAACTCATGTTTGGTATCTCTGCGTGTTAAACGGTGTGAATCTGTTTATGATCATTTGACAAGCTTCCAACTTGATGATCATTCCACAAATATCCATCAGTGATATTGATCCTGTCAATTGAATATTATAATTGTGCATTTTAATGACAACCCTCTGTCTCTCCTCTGATACACAGGATAGTCTCGAACGTTGTTTTTGCCTTTAATGTCACCTTGTCCAGAGTGTACTAGTGTTGGCGACAGGTAGCTCTCTGAAAGGTGTGACTGGAGAATTATACATTGTAGTGTTGACTCTTTCTGAGGTACTGGTCTGAGCGAATTTCTGATCCTTTAATGGTACCTTGTCCAGAGCGGTACCAGTGCCGAGGATAGGCATCTCTCCGGGAATGTGTGACTGGGAGGGTATTAATGACAGAGTTGTGCGGAGTTGTTCCAGGGCTGGGGACAGAACGCTTTCCGAGAAGCTGTAATTTGGACGTTTTAATGTGCCCTTCTCCAGAGGTGACCCAATGCTATGGACAGTGAAGGGCGACTCTGAGGGTAATACATTGTGAAGTTCACTGTTCCTGAGTTCTGGTTCAGAGTGAACCTCTGGTCGTACGTGTCGCGTCTCCCTGTGGAGTCTGTCACAGTCGGATTCTACTGCCCGTCGTTTAATTAATTGTGTCTGATCGCCTGAAGCAGTGTCCACGGATTGTGTGTTGTTGAAATGAACTCCCCTGAGGAATTAACCAGCTCAGCCTTTGCTTATTGAATTGTCCCCGCTTTCCCTTTGAGATCCGTCGTAAAATGGGACACAGCTCCGACCTGGAGAACGATCTCAGTCCAAAACGTTCTGTTAATCTGTATGGATGCTGCCTGATCTGCCCAGTTGTTCCAGCTTCCCTCTGGATCTGGATCACTCCTCGGCCCCATCACATGCTGAGTTTCCAGAGGCCTGGTCAGTCACGGTTAAATCAGTGAAACCGGTTCCACCAGTGACTGGAATCGGGATTAGCACAGATTATTGTTGTTCATGCAGATTATTTTTATTCCCGATCATCCTCCACACATCAGTTTATCCCCACACTGAAAAAGACAGGTCAGTGACAGTGTGACCCGTGTCCGATGCTGCATTAGCAGCCGTTCAACAACACACAGCACTGCTGATCTTTAGCTGAAACCCGGTGAACGGTTAATTCGCTGAAGGTACGTTCAGTAATGGCCAGTGTCTGTTCTGCTCTCTCTATTTCTCTCCAGTGAATTTACTGGCGATTGTGATCCTGTCCCGGGGGAAGTGCGGCCTCTCTACCTGCACCACTAGCTACCTGGTAGCCATGGCAGCGGCGGATCTACTGACCATTGTCACCGAGCTGATCTTTGTTGCAATTAAATTCTATTACTTTCTCTGGAGCTTTGTGAGTGTTACCCCCGCATGTAAGGCTATCGAGGTTCTGAGGTACACAGCCACAGACTGTTCTGTCTGGTTCACCGTCACTTTCACCTTCGATCCGTTTTTCTTCCATTTGCTGCCAGAAGCTGAAAACGAAATATTGCACCGGGGAAACTGCGGCTGTGGTTCTGACAACAACCTGTGTACTCTCGTGTCTGAAAAACATTGCCCGCTACTTCACACAAGAACCCTTAGTGATCATCGACAATGTACCGTGGCTCTGTAAACCTATAGACAATTATTTCACTGACCCCGGGTGGGTAGGATATGACTGGCTCGATACCATTTTAACTCCGTTCCTCCCTTTCGCTGGGATCCTGCTGCTCAACGCTCTGACAGTCAGGCACATTTTAGTGGCCAGTCGGGACCGTAAGGGGCTGCGGGGTCAGAACAAGTCGGAGAACCGCAGTGACCCGGAGATGGAGAGCAGGGGGAGGTCTGTGGTTTTACTCTTCACCCTCTCCGGCAGCTTCATCCTCCTGTGGATAACACTGGTTGTGAATGTCATATATTATCAGGTCACAGGAGGAGTATACGATTTCAATGATTCAGAATGGATCTTTCACTACGTCGGATAACTGCACGAAGACATTTATATACTCAGTGACTCAGTCGGAATTCAGGGAGCAGGTGGTCAGCGTGATGAAATATCCGGTGACCTCGGTGTTTCAGTTCATTAATAAAGCCGCGACCTGAGCACAAACCGGAAGCGGCCATAGTGTCGTCATTCTGGGCTCCAGCTGCCTCCATTCACCGCCGGATCTCCCGGGTGTTATTCCCTGGTCGATTGTCCTATGGACCGGCATCTCCGGGACTTTAGAAACAACAGGGACGTGGACAGCAAGACGGTAGACGATGGAGGATAGAGGATGGAGTGTATGCATGTGTGTTTGCGTGTGTGTGTGTGTGTGTATGTGTGTGTGTGTGTGTGTGTGTGTGTCTGTGTGTGTGTGTGAGTGAGAGAGAGAGAGAGATACAGAGAGAGAGAAAGGTGGAGATAGAGATAGATAGACAGAAGAGAGAGAGAGAGAGAGAGAGAGAGAGAGAGAGAGAGAGAGAGAGAGATGTGGTTACAAACTGGAGAGTGTGTGGAAAGCGTTTGCGGCCGGGACTAGGGGGCCTGAGCTATGGAAGAGTTTGGCCAGGATGGGCATTTATTGCTCAGAACTTAGGGAAGTGAGAGAAAACCAAACGTTAACGATTAAAATTGGCAGAGTTTCAGATCAGCCGGCCGGCGACAGTACAAAATCCCGCTGACGAATGGGTCTATAATACAGCCCCACTAGAGAGACACATCTTGCTTTTAGTTCGACCCACAGTCAGTGTTGGGCTGGCGTTGTAGAAGGGGAGGGAATTCACATGCAGTTTTGCGGTCAGTCCGCAGTGCACTACGGGGCTGTAGTGATTGGGTCCCATTTCTGGGATCAGTGCACAGTCACAGTGAGCTGGAAGGATTGTGTGAATAAAACACGTCCGAGTTGTTTTATGGCTTAACAGAACTTGCAGACATTTACGTCCATCGTGAACAAACCAAAAGCAGTCGCGGTCCACAGACGTCATTACGTCAAGCTCCATCTCTTAAAGTGAATAAACGAACTCAATGACAGTGTTCGTCAATTAGTCAAACAGTTAACCTTATCAGCAGATGGTGTTATTTTCCACACTTGATATTACCCTGCAGTGGCATCGTGACAGTGGGGCCTGTGGTGACGGAGGGGAGAATCAGTGTTGCGTCACCCTCAGTTTTGGGATCAGAGCACACTCTAAATCCAGTCTCCTTCTGACTCGAGTCGTCCAGTCTCGGCAGCAAAAGTCGTGAATCCTTACCGCGCCCTTCTAGGATAATTACGTACTTTCTGAGGCGGCCTACCGCAGATACACACACTACTCCAGCTGTGGTCTCACCAACGCGGAAGAGTACAGCACGGGAGATGGCCAGTCTACTCACCATGTTGTACCGAATCAACTGAACTTCTCGACATGCCTTACTAGTCCAATCCCTGCCGCATACACAGGGTTCACATCCCTCCATTGTCCACACATTCATGGAGTATCTCATAGTCCCGTTCGCATCTGCCTCCACCAGTACCCCGGCATTCATTCCAGCCACCTACCACTATCAGTGTGAACAAAATCTTGAAACGCATAACTCCTTCAAGCATTCTGAGTCAGGTTTAACATGATTGTCTTAGATAAGATGATTACTTTTAAATAAGTGTTTGGAAACGATAGTCCCTCTTTGCACCATTTATTTAAGTTGTAATCTGGAGTAGCGTTCACCATATCACCATAAGCGCTTGCCCTCTGGATTTAGACATTCCCTCCTTATGGGAAATCCCGGCTCTCCGCTCCGTGCCGACCTCTCATATTCCTATAGACTTGTATCAGGCCTCGCGCGGCCTCTGCTGCTGCAGAGAAAATATCCCTTGATTGTCCACACTCCTTATCCAGGCAGCATCCTGTTAAACCTCTGTTCCGGTGTGAGATGGCGAGCTGCCTTTCGGTGCAAATGGAGAACGGTAGCCTGTAACTGTGCCAGATGGCCCAGAGTGCTTTGCTGCCGGGCTACCTCCAGCTCCGCCCCACGTAAAACAGCCTCAGGTGTTAATAGGGCCGACTGTCCGGAATCCTCCCACTCATGTCTGGCAAATTATTTTCCGAAAGATGAGAATATCACACCGAAGATTTATTTGAAGTTACGACCAACCAATGAGCAATGTTGGCGGAAGATGGGCTGCGTTTACGAGTGTCTGTATTTGGGGAAGATAGCGCTCTCAGTGTTACATGGCCATGACTCGGAACAGGACCTCTCGCACTCAATTGCCTACTCCCACCGACCTGCATCGTGACCAAAATCCTCCATAACTTCGTCAACTATGTACTTATCCAACCTCATTGAAAACGAGTGCAAATGCAATACTTTTGCTGACAGCTCGGCCGCACTCTTACGACCCTCCGAGTGAAGAGGTTTTCCCCGATGTTCCCCTGAAACTTTCACCCTTAACCCATGACCTCTGGTTGTAGTCCCACCAAACCTCAGCGGAAAACGCCAGCTTGAATTCACCCTATCTAGACGCCTCATAGTCAAGTATGGCTCCACCAAATCTCCGCTCAATCTTGTACACTCGAAGCACGACAGTCCTAACCTATTCAATCTTTCCTTGTTACTCGGGCCTCCGGAGCCTGTATTATCCTTCTAATTTGTTCTGTCCTTTTTCAAACATAATATCCGATCTCTTGCACTCAGTATTTTGAATGAGGGAGGAAAATGTTCCAAAAATTGGTATTTTTGACTCCATTTACCTGTGACAAACTTTGATGAATTATGCACCTGTATCCCCAGATCTCTTTGTTCTACCAAACTTCTCAGCACCCGACTGCGGACTGTGTAAGATCTAGTCTACTTGCTCCTACCGAGGTGAAACGCGTCGCTTTCGTCTGCATTAAATTCCGTCTTCTCCTTTTCAACCCATTTTCCAATTGACCCAGATCCCCCTGAAAGCCAGGATGTCCTTCCTCGTTGTTCGCTGCACCATTACTGCTTGCATCACTTGGAAATCTGCTGATCCATTTAACCACACAACCATCCAGCCTTCATTCATTCGCATTTAAACCACGTGATATCAAAAACTGAGTCTGGACACTAGCAGAATAAAGTTAATGGTAACGAAACGTAAAGCGGGTGTGGACAATAAGTTCTTCCATCCAACCTATCCCAACCCAGTCACAGTTTCTTGTCAATAATATACAAATTGCCCAAGTGGAACGAACATGAGCAAAATAATTTGACTGATGAAAAACAAAGAATCGCCGATTTGAATGGGCAGCGACAGGTTTGCGGCATCTTCAGCTGTGTTATCAGCAACAGAGGAAGGCAAACTTCCCATGTGTGGATAAAACCGGGACCACTCGGCTTCAGACCTCATCACAGCGATGCTCTGAACATGGTTGAAATCCCCATGTGTAGAGATAGTCACTGGCTCTGATAACAGGGTTGCAAACATCCCAGCGAGTGTAACGTTGATCAGCACATTCCACCGGCTGCCTTTGTACAGGGGCGCTTCCGTCTGCTTCCCCACAGTCTTTGAAAGTTAGAATCTGAGCTCTGAAAGTGAATGACAGCACACTCGGCAATGACAACCAAAATCTTCATAAAATGTTCCTTCAGCTTCTCTTCCCCTACACAGGCCAGATTCTAATCAACTGGAGCGTGGCAAAGGTGCAGCGCGGAAGAAGGCCATTCGGCCCCTCCACCGTTCTGCTGCATAGCAGTTTTATATAAGATAAGTTATATGCTCGAATCATTGTGAGCTATTCTCGGGCTCTTATATGAGAAATGATCTGCTGGCATTGGGTGAGGTTTGAAGGAACTGTACCAGGAGTGATCCTGGGAGTAAATAGGTTACCATACGAGGAGCGTTTTATGGCTCTAGGACTGTACTCGTTTGAGTTTAATACAGTATACTGAGGGGGGGAGAGTAATCTCAATGAAACATATCGGCTATTGAAAGGCCTACATGGAATGGACGTGGAGCACGTTTCTATAGTTGCCCTCGAGGACCAGAGGGCGCAGGCTCAGAGTTCAAGGACGTTCTTTAGGAAAGAAATGAGGAAGAGTGTTATTAGAATTTGTGAAATCCATTGCCAGAGACGGCTGTGGGACCCAAGTCTTTGGGTACATTGAAAGCGGTGGTTGACATGTGCGGGATTAGTGATTGGGTTAATGGTTACAGGGGTAAGACATGTAAATGAGATGGAGACGCATATTTAGATCAGCCATGATTGAGGGGAAGTCCGCCATAGAAACATAGAAAAACTACAGCACAATACAGGCCCTTCGGCCCATAAAGTTATGTCGAACATATCCTTACCTAGAAATTACTAGGCTTACCCATAGCCCTCTATTTTTCTAAGCTGCATGTGCCTATCCAAAAGTCTCTGAAAAGACCCTATCGTATCCGCCTCCACCACCATTGCCGGCAGCCCATTCCACGCGATCACCACTCTCTGAGTAAAAAACTTACCCCTGACATCTCTCTGTACCTACTCCCCCCTTAAACCTGTGTCCTCTTGTGCAAACATTTCAGCCCTGGGAAAAAAGCCCCTCTCTATCCACACAATGCCTATCATCGTCTTATACGCCTCTATCAGGTCAACTCCCATCCTCCGTCGCTCCAAGGAGAAAAGGCCGTGTTGACTCAACCTGTTTTCGTAAGGCATGCTCCCCAATCCAGGCAACATTCTTGTAAATCTCCTCAACACCCCTTCACAGGAGAGTTGCACAGGAGGGTTGGGTACGAAGACATCAACGCCATCCCGTTTGAAACAGAGCCAATGAAACGCCAAAGGAAATCTCTAAGCTGTTCTTCACTGGGAAAGGAAGAATCAGTGAAGATGGGTTGCAGATGGGTACAATTTGAAAGGAGGAAGAGGAAGAAGAAAGTTGGAGGGCGAAGGAACGATTCTGTAGGCCGAATGGACTCATTCTTCTCATGGTATCGTCTTACAGTCTATAAGGGTCTGCACTGTGCTGTCATCTTCTAAGTGGAGGTCTGAGATTAGTGGTATTCCACAGGGATCTCTACTGGAGTCTCCGCAGTTTGTCTTATATATAAATGACGCAGTGAAGATGAACCTGGTTGGATTAATATTGGTGGAGAGTACAAAACCGACGACTGGCAACGAATACAGTGTGATATCCTGTCA
Organism: Mobula birostris; assembly: GCF_030028105.1. NCBI lineage: Eukaryota > Metazoa > Chordata > Chondrichthyes > Myliobatiformes > Myliobatidae > Mobula > Mobula birostris. Next base: position 48,469,659 of record NC_092382.1, on the reverse strand, counting down.
ATCATTTGCAGATGAGGGCAGAGAAATGGCAGATGGAGTTTAACGCTGCCAAATGTGAGGTGTGGCAACTTGGTGGGTCAAATGTAGAGAGACAGTACACTGCTAAATGCAAAACACTGAACAGTGTTAATGAGCATAAAGATCTTAGGGTCGAAGTTCATAGCTCCCTGAAGGTGGTTCTGCGGGATTATTAGGTGGTTCAGATGGCAAATGGCACATTTGGTCTTATTAGTTGAAGCACTGAATCCAAAAGTCAGGAGGTTATGTTGCAGCTTCATAAAACACCAGTGAGGCCACATCTGGAGAATGATATACGGTTGTGTTAACCAATTATAGATGGACGGTAAGGATTTGGAGAGGGTGCAGAAGAGGATCACAAGGACATCGCCTGGATTAGAGGGCACGTGCTATAATGAGAGGTTGGCCAAGCTTGTTATTTACTTTGCAGCGGCGGAGGCAGAGGGTAGATCTGATAGAGGTTTATGAGATTATGAGAGGCACGGATAGATTGGGCACACCGTATTTTTTTTCCTAGTGTTGAAATACTGTATCTAATACCAGAGGCCATACATTTACTGTGAGAGGGGATCAGCTCAAAGGAGATTTGCGAGGCAAATTCGTTCACACAGTGTGTTGGGTGGCTGCGGTGGTGGTGGAGACAGATACATCAGAGATTTTTAAGAAAAGCTTAGATAGACAATTGAATGTGAAGAGACTCGAGGGATATGGATATTATGTAGGCACAGGGATCAGTTTAGTAGCCATTTGGATACTAATCTATTTGGTTCAGCAGAACATTTTGGGCCGGAGAGTCTGTTCCTGTGCTGTACTGTTCTATGCTCTATGTCTATGCTCTATAACATTGTTAAGTCGACAATGTTTCAATGTGATTTTCAATTTAGTGTGTTATTTTACCATAACGAGCTCCAAAACTTCTTTCAGCATTTTGTCCAACTTTGCCAACCCATTCCTCATTTCCGCAAGAGATTCCCACATCATTCCCTGAGACTGGGAGCCTTTCCCCATCACCAGGCTGAAGAAGAGCGGTGAATCCTCTGTCGGGCTTCGCTTCTCTGTGAGTTATGTGATTTTCTTTAAACAATGAACTTGGTGAGTGACAGACTGAGTGAGAGAGAATGGAGAAGACAATATCTGCTCAGTGATGGGAAGTCCCAGTGACATTGAACACAGGAACTGTCACTGGACAGCCTCTTCACCCACTCTGTAAATTTCTGGGTTCGGTGATTAGCAGAAAGGTACTGATTGTGGAAATTACAAATCAGAATATTATGAATTAATTATTAATTTTATAACTTGGTCAGTTCTGCTAAACAAATGGCAATTGATGAAGGTCCTTTTGTATTATTTAATTAATATTACTTCCTTACGCCAAAACTAACCCTCACTGTGTCAGAATCAGTGATTAAATCCATCCCCAAACACTGTGCTTTCATCTCTGCACATTGCAACTTGAACCATCTCACTGAGGGTCTGATGGAGACACAACCCCTGCCCTCTGCACATGTGATCACATCTCCCCTGATTCTGACATTTCAAATACCCTCAGAATAGTTTTCTGATTCAGTCTGAAGATTATGGTACATTCAGCTCATCTTCAGACCTGACAAACTATGTCTTCCCACAGCTGGTTCCACCTGTTGGTGTGTCCTCTTTCCTCCACCTCCAGGGAAGCTGCATCTGCACACAAACCCCTCACCTGCAAAGATCGCCTATACTCCTGACACAGGAAACCACATCACTGCCACTTTCCCGATACTTTGTCTGAGTTGCTAATCCCCGGGTATACTCCCGGCTCACTCTCCTCCTCAGCAAGCCTCTTTCCTCAGTCACCATCTGTGAGATCATAACAGAACAACCAAACGATCCATTAGACAGTCCCTGTACCCCCCCACTGCTGACCAGTAAAAACTCTGTCTGCTCAGCCCCTTCTTTGAATATACAACCAGATCCGCATCCATTGTAAGGACAATTATATTTCTAAAGAGACTATGCAAACTCGTGTCCTTCTCTGATGCAGAGGTCACTGACACCCCACACCACTTCCCAATCTGCACTTGCAGCCCATGACGGTGACAGATATCCCAGACTCTGGGGCTTTCTAAGAAACACAGTGTTAACAGCAAAATTAGACAATAATTGATTTGAAGAGAGAATTGTTTCTTCCTGAAAGGACACCCGAGCTGTCTGACACAATGGACCAGATCCTCCCTTGTTTACCCCGTGTCCCGTATCCATAATCCCCGGGTGGCGGAATGTTCAATCATCCCACTTTCTCCCAACAACATCCCCCCACGCCAACACATCTTTCGCATCACTTACATGTCCACCATAACCTCTCCCAGCACAGACAGAGAGATTCCCTTCACCCCAGACCCCCTCCCAGTTTTGGGAACCTCAATTTAACGATGCCACAGAGAAGGCACGGGCGGAAAGCTCAAACCAGAGCAGCGGGATCGGAGAGCCCTGAGACTCCGACCATCCGGCAGTGCTCGGTCCCGGCCCTTTCCCACTGCAGCCGGTCCCCGACTTACACAAACCCGGAGTCATTCTGTTCCTCACCGCCGCCCGAAAAGGAGAACCAGCGGCAAATCCGGGGATCGGCACTGCGCCAGCAGTGGCCGAAGTTTCCCGCAGCGCTCCTACTTTTCGCCGGAGGTTACCACAGCGCCACAAGCGGCCGGAGGATCCCTCAGTCCCCATGCGTGTCGCCGGAGGTTACTACAGCGCCACCGGTGGCTGGAGGCGGACAACGCGGGGTGTTCAGCTGTTCGGCCTTTCACTGGGAGACGCTCGCCATCCACATCAGCTCCAACCAGCCAACTGTGTGCGAACTTTGATGGCAAACAAACATAATTCCTCTCAGCGATCAGCTTTCTGAATGATTCACTGTCTTTTAGAGGAAGGGGCATCTATGGTCTACATTGTCAGAGCGTTTTAGTTTTCCAGTGGACGAAGATTGCATGGACGAGAGGTCTTCTGTTGACTAATACGACGTGTATCTGGGCCGTGGACGTTTCTGGATCACTTTAGTAAACCAGTTGTTTATCAAAATACGAGAAGTAACCGATGTCACTCACTAATTAGGCCGAATAGCGGAGGCGGATCAGTCGAGAGGACATTACCACTGCTGATCCACCACCAGCTCCCGCTTAGAACTCGCCATCAAAGCGGAGCAAACCTTAAAGTAAATGTCGCTTTTTAAATTTTATTTCGATTTCCCTCCGAGGGTAGATAGGGGCAATTATATATCATCTCCTGCTGCCAAAGTCTGAAGTTTCGCTGAGAGGTAGGAGGAGACGCTCGGGGCATCGGCTTGATGACGGTTCCCTGGGAGGGAGAGATCCCGACACGAGAAGCGGGGTGGTGGGGGGGGATGAATATGGTGTGACAGCGGGTGGACAGGATGTTTGTCAGGAAGGGTTCATCTGTGGAAATGTCTGAGCGGTGGTGGCGAGCAGAGGGATTCACCGCATTGGGGGGCAAACACCGGCACACTGTTGACTTGCAAGTGGGGCCAAAGATCTGGGCAAAGTGGGAATAGGAGTGGTGTTGGAGGACACGGATGGATCTGCCTGGGGTTTTATTGAATGACAGGACGGACTGGAGTGGCCGAGTGGCCTGCTCCTGTTCCTTCTGTCTGTGTGTTTAAATGAAAGGATTAACCAGACCCTTCTTGAGCCTACAGGATGTCCCAGTCGGTGTTGTAAGGACCGATGCTTGGAGACCAGGTGTTCCCAAACTGTGTCAGCAATTTGGCTGAGGGACAAATTTCAACATTTCCAAGTCCGTTGTTGACACAAAATGTATATTTATATATTAATCATGACATAAAATGTGTATTTATACACTGCTAATGACATAAAAATTATATTTATTTATTCTCAATGACATAAAACCTATATTTCTATATTATTAATGACAGAAAATTGTATAATTGATGTTCCGTGTGTTATCTGAATATACTGCCCTGTGACGCTGCTGCAAGTGAGTGTTTCTCTGTACTTGTATCTTCCCGAACTTGTGTACTTGGCAATAAACTCAACAGCACTTGAGAAAGCTCAGAGAGATTTGATTAGTGATGATCGTCTTGGCAGCTCAGCAGGTCGAAATTAAAGAGACGGGACACTGTTCCATGCAGAGCCTGGATAATGTCGATGAGCAGGAGCATCTTGGAATCCAAGTTCATCGCTCCCTGACAGTGGCCACACAGATTGATAGAGTGGCTAAGAAGGCAAATTGTATGCTTACCTTTATTAGTCAAAGCATTGAGTTCCAAAGTCAGGAAGTTATGTTGCAGCTTTATAAAACAGCTATTAGGCCTCAACTGGAGTATTTCATGCATTTCTGGTCGCCTCATTCTAGGAAGGATGTCCGGGCTTAGAAAAGGGTACAGAAGAGTTTTGCCAGGACATTATCTGGATTAGAGGGCATGAGCTATAGCGAGATTTTGACAAACCTGGGTTGTTTTCTCTGGAGTCCCGCCGGCTGCTGCGATACTTGCAGAAGGATTATAGGATTACGATACTCGTAGATAGAGTAGACAGACGATGTCTTTTTCCCAGGTTTGAAATGTCTTATACAAAAGACCATGCATTTGAGGTGGAAAGGGTAATTTTAAAAGCGATGTGAGGGGCAAGCTCTTCCACACAGAGAATGGTGGATAGCTGGAAAGTGCTGACTGGGTGATGGCGGATGCAGATACATCAGGGGCCTTTAAGAGCCATTTACATTGGCAGGTTGATGGGAAGTAAATGGAAGAACATAAACACTGTGTAGGCAAAAAAGATTAGTTCAGTTGCATGTTTGATTAGTATTTTTTTTAAAGCAACACACACAGCGTGTTGGAGAAACTGAGCAGGTCAGGCGGCATCTCTGGGCAAGAGTAAACCGTTGACGTTTCAGGCCCAGGCCATTCTTCAGGACTACAATGGAAGGAGAGAAGTCAGAATACCAAATGGTGGGGGTGTGGAGGAAGCAGCCCAAGGACGCAGGCGATTTCTGGAGTAAAGATCTGGAAAGTTGATTGGTGAACGAGATAAAGGTCTGGGGAATGGGGAACCTGATATGAGACGGTAGAAACCATGGATAAAAACTAATGGGCAGGAGCACCAGGGGGAAGTTATGGGCAGGTAAGCAGATAACTGGGAAAGGTGAGAGAGGGGGTGGGAAATTACCGGAAATTCGAGAAACTCATGTTCATGGCGACAGCTTGAAGGCTGCTCAAACGGAATATAAGGTGTTGTTCCTCCAACCTGAGTCTACCCATGTCGCGGCAGTAGAGAAGGGCATGGACTGATATATCGGAATAGGCATGGGGAGTGGAATTAAAATGGGCATGATCCCTCTTTTTCTGGCGAAGTTGTCTCCAGTCTACGTCGGGTTTCACTGATACAAAGGAGGCCACACCGGAAACACCGGGTGCAGTAGATGACCCCAACAGGAGAAATGCCGATTTCTCCTTCCGGTGATCAAAATTTGCAGCTCTCCCCCTTTCCCTATTCCACACTCTGACCTTTTACTTCTTCTCACCTCTTATTACTACCCCCTGGGCCCCTGCTCTGTCACTTTCTCCAATTGTCCATTCTCCTCTCCTATAAGAATATTTCTTCTCCAGCACTGTCCCACCCACCTGGCTTCCCTTATCCCCTTCCAGAAGGCCTCTGCCCTCCCACTCCCTGGTCGGATCATCATGTGAAGAAATATCAAGCGCGATAAGCTTTTAATTTAGAGAAACGAGGACGAAGAAGTGAATACATTGAAATACACAACGTCATTAGCGGTTGAACCAATGAAAAATGGTGTGGATTCCTGGGGACTGATAGGAGTGGAAATGTCTCCGAGGGTGGTGAAAGTTTGCAAATCCCCACCACAGAAGGGAGTAAAGAGTCATGATTGTCCACGCATAAAACAGAGTTCGGCAGATGTGTGGAGACCGAAGGGATCGAGGAAATAATGATCAGGGAGAAACATGTGGCTGAGATGCGAGCGCAGACGTCATCTTGTTGATCGTTCGATGGGCTGAATGGCCACCTCCTGCTGTTTCTCACTTGGTGATGTTATTTTTTCACTCTCCAGTGAGGGTGGGGAAATGCGAATAGAAGTTAGTGTTTGTAAACATAGAACCGATCTGAATGGAGCCTGCACATTTCCGTTCTGAGTGTAAACTATATGGCGGACTGGTATGGGGACCGAACCCGTAAATCGTTGACCCAACGGAGGAGAAAGGGAAAATATACGGAGGAATAATTAAAAATGTAGCTGGTGTAAATATGAAATAATGTGGAAAATGCGGCAGGTGGGTCATGCAGCGTGTGAGGGGCGAAGAGTAGAGTCACCAGTTTAGGAGGGAGGCCTTCAGCCCGTCACTTGATCCCGCTCTATTTTCCTATTTTACCGCAGATCTGCAGCATCTGTGGGTTTGTTTCTCGTGGTTGTGCAGTTTAATCTTTCTTCCGTTCAGACAAGGGAGTGAGATCCAGATCTGTCACGTCCTCTCATTGTGGGTGGGCATTTATTTTTCTTGACTCATTTCACTGCTACGAGCTGCGGTGCATCTAATGTTTCCCCATGTACGACAGTATTTATGAGAGAATTAAGCCTTTTCCATTTATCAGTGTGTCTCGAAAATGTATACACTTCAGTTAAACCCCCTTCCAGAAGATTCAAAGCAGCAAACAAGGTTGTCTAATATTTTCATAAAATTAAAATGGAGAATCGGTTTATTATTACTTATATTATTATTATTACTATTATTTTTAAATTTTGAACAACTTTATGCTCTATGGTCTATCGTTCCTTTCTAACCTCTTTGCTCTGCCTCCAAAACCCCCGCCCCGGCTCTGAAGATTTGAAACTCAAATTGTGCATGCTCAGCCTCCGATGTTCATTGGTTTTCTTTCCGTTCTGTGTTGAAGCGGATCGTCGCGGGGAGACGGGGGAAGGATTACTGTCTGCGAGGCAAATACATCAAGTTCCCATCGGTGAGTATTTGAGGCCGTTCCGAGCGGGCATGTTTGAATCCCGTTAACTCACCCGAACTGGCGGGTCGGTCCGGGCTGATGGAGCGAAGCTGCCGGGGTCGATCCGGGTTGTGGGGCCTTCACACCGAACCTCCTGCGATGAGCCGCCGCTCAGCCCCTGTTGCTTTAGTCCTAGGAATAGGTGAGGTGGTGATGCCTGGACTGCACTCATCCGTTGAGTTGTACCTGGGAAAAATTGCCTCCATCACCTCGCGCGGTATCGGATCCAAACTTCACCTGGTTAGATGCCTGGGTCCGATAACTGTTTTAGGTAATACCAGGACACGGGAAGCGGCTATTTGGCCTGTTGTGTTCTTGCAGCCTGTAGTTAAACGAATCAATCGCATCTGCGGGACGCTGTTCCACGTGTATGAGCAGTTTCATCGTTCGTCAGTTCAGACAAAGCAGTGAGATCCAGATTTGTGACGCCCCCTCTTTTTTGTGTGGGCAAAAAGTATATTAGGTAAAACAGTATATTAGATAAAACATTAACAGAGTGTAACAAAGGCTTATGGTTACAGAGAAATTTCAATGCAGGTAGACATGATGCAAAGTCACATCCAATTACATTGTGAGGTCAGGAGTCCATTGTATCATGATGAGGAATTTTCAGTTTGCTTATAACAGTAGAATGGGAGCCGTCTTTGAGCCTAGTGGTATGTTTACTGTTGTTGTTTTTTTTTATCTTCAACCCGTTGGGTGGTTGAGAATTGAGAATGTCCAGGGTTCTGGGAATCTTCGATTATATTTCCTGATTCACTGAGGCAGCGGGAAGCATATAGACAGTGGAGTTTCTATAATGTGCTCAGCTGTGTCCATAGATCTATGCTATTTCCTGCAGTCAAACGAAGAATAATAGCCGTAGGAAGTTGTAAAGTATCCGGATGGGATGCTTTCTATGGTACGTTCAGGGGCTAAGGTTACATTCAAACGTTCTTATTGTTTGTTGTAGCTTTGACATTTCAGGTTCACATATATACTGCATATAGTAGTATGTACTATTAATTCAGTATCTGTGTAATGCTGAAGAGCCATCAGTGATTGTTCTCGATCCCTTCTCCCAACTGGTTCTATCTGATCATTCCGTGCCATCTTGTTAAACCTCCTTCCAGCCTGTATCTCACCACGTCAATGATGTATATCTACCATCTTTCTTCTAACCTTTGCCTCATTCTGAAGTATTGTACTGCACTTTTACATCACTGAGCCTTCCAGGAGCTGTGTTTTTTTTTTTTTGTTCGATTAATTGATGTTTACTTGAATACAGCACAAGGCAGGATAAATGCAGCAGCCATTAAACCATTACATTTTAATTTCACCGTTACAAAATGGCTGCAGTGCTTTTTTTTTGTCATTATGAAACACGTAGCATATTATATTGAGTTTGTTATTTCCTTTCGCAATTATTTGCGGTGAGCTACTTCCTCCGTTTCCAGGGCAACAGCCCCCCGGAGCTGCAAGAAGTGTTGCACATGTTTCTCGCTCTGTGATCACCGTTACTTAGCGTAGAGACGGTGACCTCAGGAGCAACTGCAACAGAGTGATAGATGGACGAAAGGATGCTGTGAGTATTGACGGTATGGAATATATTACACCAGGGTCGGAGTGAACTGAAAACTAATAAATTGGTGTGGTGCAGCTGGCATTACACAAACCTGTTAAACAGCTTTGGCCGCCCCAAATATTTTGCAGTCAGATATCATCTGTGCAGTAAAACAAAGAGAGAAAAAAGACAATGTATTTTTGCAGGAATTCTACATTAAGATGGATAGACGATCGTTAGGTTCGTTTCTCCTCAGTTTGTGAATCGGAAATGCTAGGAACACCACGGCAATCGCTGATGCCAAAGTGTCACAGGGCAGTCATTGTGTAGGTTGTAATATTCGGATGGAGTCTTGGAGAATATGGAACGGGCAGTATATCGGTAATTCTATAGCTGGGATTAAAATGTTCACAGTCTGCAGTGATGCTGAAGATCGTGGCGATTGTCTGTCAAACAATTTGTAGTTTTACCAGAACATAACTATTTTGACCGAACTCAATGACAGCAAGCGAAGGGTGATGATTGAAGATGGATTTAGTAAATAGAGGCCTGTGACGAGTGTGATGTGTGTGTCAGTAATGATAGTGGGAGGAAAGAACGCTGTGAGCATTGACGGTATGGAAAGTATTACACCACCTTCTTCTTCTTCTTCTTCTTCTTCTTCTTCTTATTATTATTATTATTATTATTATTATTATTATTCTCCTTCTCCTTCTTCTTCTTCTCCTTCTCCTTCTTCTTCTTCTTCTTCTTCTTCTCCTTCTTCTTCTTCTTATTCTCCTTCTTCTTCTTCTTCTCCTTCTTCTTCTTCTCCTTCTTCTTCTTCTTATTCTCCTTCTTCTTCTTCTTCTTCTTCTTCTTCTTCTTCTTCTTCTTCTTCTTCTTCTTCTTCTTCTTCTTCTTCTTCTTCTTCTTCTTCTTCTTCTTCGGATATCCATCCCATAGGATGATGATGGTTCCTTTTAGTCAGTTAGTGGCGTTTATATTCCACTCCTCAGAAAGGAATAGCGTCTGCGTGAATGAGTTTTAGGTCAGTAGAGGGTTGCACAGGTCCAGACCCACCCTGTCGACATCCCCTCCCGGATCCTGCGGCACAGTGGGGTCCAAGACGCCTGGGGGAAGTTCTGTTGCAGTGAATGGCCAGACCAAACTTGGTCTGTATTACACCAGGGTCGGAATGAACTGTTAACCAGCAAATTGGTAGGGGTGGTGATTGCATCTCCACAGATATGTTGAACAGCTTTTGGGTGTCCCAAAATTTTGCAATTTTAATATCTCTGCATTAAAATAGACAAAAAAAAACCACTGTTGCCGGAAATGTAAAGCAAGAAGAAGAAAATGCTGGAATCGCTCAGCAGATCTGCAGCATCTTGGACAGCCCCATATCTGAAACTGGGTGTTCCACCATTTCTCTTTTCACAGATGTAGACTGAATTACTGAGCTCCCAATATCTTATACAGTATTTTACAATTTTACATTAAAAGCATTTCGTCCCAGCCACCCTGAGGAAAAAATGGCAGCCAACAGTGCTGAGCAAATTCTCGCTGACCAATAAGATAGTGAAGAAATGAGATCCGTTTAGCTGCTGGAGACAAGCAGGTTTATCTGCATCCTCTCACAATCTACAGACCGGTGAGCCAGCCTGAGCCCCGACCCAGGCAGAGCTTTGTTAGCTTCCAGTTCCACCTTAGTTTGAGAATCAGAAATGGCAGGAAAACCACGGCAAATCGCCGGCTGCAAAACGTCCCTATGATAAGGAGGGCGCTGGGGGCCGACCCAAATGCAAGACACAGACAATGAAGGACTAGGAACAGGACTTGACTAGAGAGCTGGGGAAGAACACAGACTTGGGCTGGGACATTGGCTGGGCAAGCGGGACTAGGACAAGGAAATGGGAACTAGGAGCCTGGGCTTGGACTCAATGCCGGAGAGTGGACAAGGACACAGAACCTGCTCTTGACTCGGGTTCGGACTCCGTAACTAGGCGAGGACATGACGTGGCTACAGGAATGGACATGGCTTGGCTTCTTCATGGCTTGGCTTCTTCGAGGCGAGGACATGACGAGGCTTCGGCTCGGACTCCGAGCCAGGGACTGGGCAAGGACCAAGAACCTATGCCTTGACTTGGGCTCGGACTCTGGAACTAAGCGAGGCTACAGGACGGAACGAGAGACTCCTTTCAAGACGAGGGAACTCCAGTACAGGACGAGGAGACTCCAGCACAGGACGAGGAACATGGGGAGGACGGGGCACATGGACAAGACGAGAACACGAAGCCTTGACTTGGTACTCAGGAACAGCCGAGCCTTGGACCTGGGACAACAGGAACCTCTGAACCCTGGACTTGGGACGACAGAAACGCAAAACATAGAGCACGGGAAGACGGATGATTTTCATTCCAGGACGAGGGAGATGTCCTCCTTTTTTAAACAAAGGGGCTTCCCTTCCTCCACCATCAACTCTGCTCTCAAGCACATCTCTCCCATTTCATTCACATCTACTCGCGCCCCATCCTCCCGCCACCCCACTAGGAATAGGGTTCCCCTAGTCCTCACCTACCACCCCACCAACCTCCGGGTCCAGCATATTATTCTCCGTAACTTCCGCCACCTTCAACGGGAACCCACCACTAAGCACATCTTTCCCTCCACCCACCCTTTCTGCTTTCCGCAGGGATCGCTCCCTAGGCGACTCCCTTGGCCAATCGTCCCTCCCCTCCCTCCCCACCGATCTCCTTCTTGGCACTTATCCTTGTAAGCGGAACAAGTGCCCTTACACTTCCTCCCTTACCACCATTCAGGGCTCCAGGCAGTCCTTCCAGGTGAGGCGACACTTCAGCTGTGAGTCGGCTGGGGTGATATACTGCGCCCGGTTCTCCCGATGCGACGTTCCATATATTGGCGAGATAAGGCGCAGACTGGGAGACCGTTTCGCTGAACACCTACGCTCTGTCCGCCAGAGAAAGCAGGATCTCCCAGTGGACATACATTTTAATTCCACGTCCCATTCCCATTCTCATATGTCTATGCACGGCCTCCTGTACTGTAAAGATGAAGCCACACTCAGGTTGGAGAAACAACTCCTTATATCCGTCTGGGTAACCTCCAACCTGATGGCATGAACATTGACTTCTCAAACTTCCGTTAAGGTCCCTCCTCCCCCTCGTACCCCATTCGTTGTTTATTTATTCATTATTATATAGTTATATTCTTTTTCTCTCTCTCCTTTTTCTCCCTCTGTCCCTCTCACTATACTCCTTGCCCAACCCCTGGGCTTCACCCCTCCCCCTTTCTTTCTCCCTTGGTCTCCCGTCCCATGATCCTCTCATATCCCTTTTTCCAATCAACTGTCCAGCTCTTGGCTCCATCCCTCCCCCTCCTGTCTTCTCCTGTCATTTTAGATGTCCCCCTCCCCCTCCAACTTTCAAATCCCTTACTCACTCTTCCTTCAGTTAGTCCTGACGAAGGGTCTGGGCCTGAAACGTCGACTGTACCTCTTCCTAGAGATGCTGCCTGGCCTGCTGCGTTCACCAGCAACTTTTAAGTGTGTTATATTGGTGATGACTTTGATTTGTATATTAATGTACATAGCCTGGTTAGCAAGTTGTGAGGCTAAACGAGGGAGTCTTGTGGATATTGCAATATGTTGGAATGTATTTGAAAGAGATGTTTGTCAGTTATGGAGATAGAACCGAGAGAAAGTAAATGGTTTGCAACTTGGACAAGTGAAAGATGGTGCATTTTGGACAGTAAACATGGTGGGCCTGATATGCTGAATGGCGGATCACCAAGTGTGGTGGCACAGAGCGAACTGGGATTACAAGGGTAAAGTTCGCTGAAAGCAGATCTACAGATATAGAGGGTGGAAAAGCAGGCTTTAATCATGCTGGCCTTCATCAGTCAGGCATTGAGTTTTGGATTACAGACATTACATTGTAGTTATACAAATAGCTGGTGAGGCTACAACGAGTATTCTGTACAGTTGTGATCACCCTATTGTATGAAAGATATTATCGAGCTGGAGAGGGCGCAGAAGAGATTGATGACGATGCTGCCTGGACTAGAGGGCCGTGTCATAGGGAGAGGTTGGCCGAGCTGGATCTTTATTCCAGAGAAGCAGAGGAGAATTTGGGTGACACTATAGGTTTATAAAATCAAGAAGGAGAAAGAAGTCGATAACCATCCCCTTTGTCTTGTTGACATTGGGAAAGTGGTTATTTGACTGGCTCCAGGCCTTAAGCTGTTTTCTCTGCCTGACATATCATTATTGTCACTGATGTGCCGCACCACAATCTGCCTTCGGGGAAAGTTTTCAATGTGGTTATTGTGTGTTTGGCCATTCAGACGTGTGTGAGCAGAGTGTACAACACGCAGCCGAGTTCACGGTAATGGGAATGGACGAGCGGTGCAACCTGACTGGCTGCGGTCTGTTGTCCAGGAAGCCCAAGGTGTGTTTAGATGGCTGACAAGGGATTTGTTCACCAATGTCTGTGGGACAATAGTGTTACCTGCCGAACTGAAGCTCAGAAACAACGTTCTGACACAAGTGTCCCTATTTTCTATGTGTGTCAGGCCAAGGGGAATGACAGATGCTGCGGCATCTGCCCTGCAGTGATTCGGTAGGTCAACTTATTGGTGAGCGCCCAGTGAGCAAGGATTGGAGTTTCTGATGTGTGCCGTTATCAGCCGTTCAAAGCACGCCATGCAGGTCCACCGGGCAGGAGTCGTTTTGTTCTGAATGTGTAGAGTTCGTTGGTACAGGGAGGATGGCGGCTGATTTGAAGCATGTGGGAACAGCAGCCTGGACGAGTGAATTGTTGACGATGAAGACATGAATGCGCTGATGTGCACACTGTATGCGAGCTCAGCCTGGATGGTTTCTGTCCCAACACCTCTGCAGATTCCTTATTTACGTCTGGTGTTACAGACATTGATTGCTCAGCTGTCGGGGGTGGGGGGGGTGTGCGGGGGGAGTTAGTTTTTTGTGGCTGGCTTGTATTGCATGTCTCGAAGCAGTGTTCAGAGCGCCAGGGAGGACAACGTCACTGGTACAGTCAAGTCTATTTTTTCCCTCACGTAGTCTGTCAAGTCCTTGATGCCCAGCCTCATACACCAGGCTGGACGGCGGAGAATCCACTAAGGCGTTCCCAGTCACCAGTGTCGTCAAACAGGGCTGTGTGCTCGCACCCACACTGTTCAGCATGATGTTTACTGCTATGCTGAATGATGTCTTCCAGGACAGTGATGCTGGAATCAGCCTCAAGTACAGAGTGGATGGGAAGCTCTTCAACCTGAGGAGACTTCAAGCTATTATCAAAGTGAAGTAGACTGTTCTGAGAGACTTCCTCTTTGTCAATGACTGCGCCCTGTATGCCGGCTCGGAGCCAGAGATGCAAGTCAATATGTACAAATTCTCCACGGCTTGTGACAACTTTGGACTCACCATCAATATCAAAAAGGCCGAAATCATGCACCAGCCTGCCCCTCATGCACAGTGCACAGAACCGAAAATCATAGTCAAAGGACAGAAACTACAGGCAGTGCACCAGTTTACTGACCTTGGCAGCACCCTGTCGCGACCAGTGACTATTGATACAGAAGTTAACTGCAGAATAGCGAAGGCAAGTTCTGCTTTCGGTAGACTGCGCTCCACTCTATGGGGACGTCGAGTAATCAGTCCAGCAACAAAACTGAAGGTCTACAGAGCAGTGGTACTCACTACCCTCCTGTATACCCGTGAAACATGGACTGTGTATCGAAGGAACGCAAGACAGCTCATCCATTTCCACATGACCTGTCTTTGCAGAATATTACGCATTAGATGGCAAGACAATGTACCAGACACTGAAGTTCTCTTTAGTGCAAGTCTACCATCAGTGTAAACACTGCTGATGAGAGTATAGACCCGGTGGGCAGGTTATTCATCCGTAAGCCGGACGAGCCGGACGAGCTCCTTTTGGGAACTCGCTGCTGGATGACGCTCTCATGGAGGGCAGAAGAAACGTTACAAAGACACACTAAAGGCCTCCTTGAAGTGGCTTGACATAGACACGACCTCCTGGGAAACGCTGGCACAAAACCGCCCGACCTAGCGCGGCCGCGTCAACAAGGGCTGTCAAGCTTACGAAGCAAGGCGCATTGCTGAAGGACAACATAAGCGGGAGCTGCGCAAGTCCAGAGCTACTAGCGAAACTACATGTGCCAGGACATTCCGTTCCCGACTTGGCCTGATCAGTCACCTTCAGACACACGGAATCCAGTCTCAAAATGACTAATGATGTCGAGGTCTTCATCGACGACGATGGACCAAATACATACACCAGGGCTCGTTTCCCAGGGTTGTGGAGTCCGATGAAGGCACCTGAGAGATGAAGGTTCAATGTAGTATCTAAGAGATGTTTGAGCAGGTAGATAGGTGAGGGAGGTATAGAGGGCTATGGTCCGGATGCAGGAGGATGGGACGAGACCGAACATGGCACGGACTGGATGGGCTAATAGGAATATGTAACTGGCAGTGATTGTGCTTCGGTCTACGTTGGTGCCTTCACTGATGCTGCGGGATGTTCCTCCTTCAGCAAAGAAGCAGACGTCTCCGGGGGCTGGATATTGGTAGCGTGAATCTCTCGGTGTGAGATGTGGGAACACCCAGCGTCAGATGTGGAAGAGATGTGCGAGGCTCTCGGTGTGGGCTGTGACCCTCCGAGGTTGGATTCGGGAATAGAAACATAGAAACATAGAAAATAGGTGCAGGAGTAGGCCATTCGGCCCTTCGAGCCTGCACCGCCATTTATTATGATCATGGCTGATCATCCAACTCAGAACACCGCCCCAGCCTTCCCTCCATAGCCCCTGATCCCCGTAGCCACAAGGGCCATATCTAACTCCCTCTTAAATATAGCCAATGAACTGGCCTCAACTGTTTCCTGTGGCAGAGAATTCCACAGATTCACCACTCTCTGTGTGAAGAAGTTTTTCCTAATCTCGGTCCTAAAAGGCTTCCCCTCTATCCTCAAACTGTGACCCCTCGTTCTGGACTTCCCCAACATCGGGAACAATCTTCCTGCATCTAGCCTGTCCAATCCCTTTAGGATCTTACACGTTTCAATCAGATCCCCTCTCAATCTTCTAAATTCCAACGAGTACAAGCCCAGTTCATCCAGTCTTTCTTCATATGAAAGTCCTGCCATCCCAGGAATCAATCTGGTGAACCTTCTCTGTTCTCCCTCTATGGCAAGGATGTCTTTCCTCAGATTAGGGGACCAAAACTGCACACAATACTCCAGGTGTGGTCTCACCAAGGCCTTGTACAACTGCAGTAGTACCTCCCTGCTCCTGTACTCAAATCCTCTCGCTATAAATGCCAGCATGCCATTCGCCTTTTTCACCGCCTGCTGTACCTGCATGCCCACTTTCAATGACTGGTGTATAATGACACCCAGGTCTCGTTGCACCTCCCATTTTCCCAATCGGCCACCATTCAGATAATAATCTGTTTTCCTATTTTTGCCACCGAAGTGGATAACTTCACATTTATCCACATTAAATTGCATCTGCCATGAATTTGCCCACTCACCCAACATATCCAAGTCACCCTGCATCCTCTTAGCATCCTCCTCACAGCTAACACTGCCGCCCAGCTTCGTGTCATCCGAAAACTTGGAGATGCTGAATTTAATTCCCTCATCCAAGTCATTAATATATATTGTAAACAACTGGGGTCCCAGCTCTGAGCCTTGCGGTACCCCACTAGTCACCGCCTGCCATTCTGAAAAGGTCCCGTTTATTCCCACTCTTTGCTTCCTGTCTGCTAACCAACTCTCCACCCACACCAATACCTTACCCCCAATACCGTGTGCCTTAAGTTTGCACACTAATCTCCTGTGTGGGACCTTGTCAAAAGCCTTCTGAAAATCCAAATATACCACATCCACTGGTTCTCCCCTATCCACTCTACTAGTTACTTCCTCAAAAAATTCTATGAGATTCGTCAGACATGATTTTCCTTTCACAAATCCATGCTGACTTTGTCCGATCATTTCACCGCTTTCCAAATGTGCTGTTATCACATCCTTGATAACTGACTCCAGCAGTTTCCCCACCACCGACGTTAGGCTAACCAATCTATAATTCCCCGGTTTCTCTCTCTCTCCTTTTTTAAAAAAGTGGAGTTACATTAGCCACCCTCCAATCCTCAGGAACTAGTCCAGAATCTAACGAGTTTTGAAAAATTATCACTAATGCATCCACTATTTCTTGGGCTACTTCCTTAAGCACCCAGGGATGCAGACCATCTGGCCCTGGGGATTTATCTGCCTTCAATCCCTTCAATTTACCTAAAACCACTTCCCTACTAACATGTATTTCGCTCAGTTCCTCCATCTCACTGGACCCTCTGTCCCCTACTATTTCTGGAAGATTATTTATGTCCTCCTTAGTGAAGACAGAACCAAAGTAATTATTCCATTGGTCTGCCATGTCCTTGCTCCCCATAATCAATTCACCTGTTTCTGTCTGCAGGGGACCTACATTTGTCTTTACCAGTCTTTTCCTTTTTACATATCTATAAAAGCTTTTACAGTCCGTTTTTATGTTGCCTGCCAGTTTTCTCTCATAATCATTTTTCCCCTTCCTAATTAAGCCCTTTGTCCTCCTCTGCTGAACTCTGAATTTCTCCCAGTCCTCAGGTGAGCCACTTTCTCTGGCTAATTTGTATGCTTCTTCTTTGGAATTGATACTATCCCTAATTTCTCTTGTCAGCCACGGGTGCACTACCTTCCTTGATTTATTCTTTTGCCAAACTGGAATGAACATTTGTTGCAGTTCATCCATGCAACCTTTAAATGCTTGCCATTGCATATCCATCGTCAATCCTTTAAGTGTCATTTTCCAGTCTATCTTAGCTAATTCACTTCTCATACCTTCAAAGTTACCCCTCTTTAAATTCAGAACCTTTGTTTCTGAATTAACTATGTCACTCTCCATCTTAATGAAGAATTCCACCATATTATGGTCACTCTTACCCAAGGGGCCTCTCACAACAAGATCGCTAATTAACCCTTCCTCATTGCTCAAAACCCAGTCCAGAATAGCCTGCTCTCTAGTCGGTTCCTCGACATGTTGGTTCAAAAAACCATCCCGCATACATTCCAAGAAATCCTCTTCCTCAGCATCTTTACCAATTTGGTTCACCCAATCTACATGTAGATTGAAATCACCCATTATAACTGCTGTTCCTTTATTGCACACATTTCTAATTTCCTGTTTAATACCATCTCCAACCTCACTACTACTGTTAGGTGGCCTGTACACAACTCCCACCAGCGTCTTCTGCCCCTTAGTGTTACGCAGCTCCACCCATACCGATTCCACATCTTCCCGGCTTATGTCCTATTGTGTTAATCTCTTCTTTGACCAGCAACGCCACCCCATCTCCCCTTCCTTCATGTCTATCCCTCCTGAATATCGAATATCCCTGAACGTTGAGCTCCCATCCCTGGTCACCCTGGAGCCATGTCTCTGTGATCCCAACTATATCATAATCATTAATAACAATCAGCACTTTCAATTCATCCACCTTATACGAATGCTCCTTGCATTGACACACAAAGCCTTCAGGCGCTCTTTTACAACTCTCTTAGCCCTTATACAATTATACTGAAAAGTGGCCCTTTTTAATGCTTGCCCTTGATTTGTCGGCCTGCCACTTTTACTTTTCTCCATAGTACTTTTTGTTTCTACCCTCACTTTACACCCCTCTGCCTCTCTGCACTGGTTCCCATCCCCCTGTAGTGAACTAACCTCCTCACGCCTAGCCTCTTTAATTTGATTCCCACCCCCCAACCATTCTAGTTTAAAGTCACCTCAGCAGCCCCCGCTAATCTCCCTGCCAGGATATTGGTCCCCCTAGGATTCAAGTGCAACCCGTCCTTTTTGTACAGGTCACGCCTGCGCCAAAAGAGGTCCCAATGATCCAAAAACTTGAATCCCTGCCCCCTGCTCCAATCCCTCAGCCACGCATTTATCCTCCACCTCATCGCATTCCTACTCTCACTGTCGCGTGGCACAGGCAGTAATCCCGAGATTACTACCTTTGCGGTCCTTTTTCTCAACTCCCTTCCTAGCTCCCTATATTCTCCTTTCAGGACCTCATCCCTTTTCCTACCTATGTCATTGGTACCTATATGTACCACGACCTCTGGCTCCTCACCCTCCAACTTCAGGATATCTTGGACACGATCAGAAATATCCCGGACCCTGGCACCAGGGAGGCAAACTACCATCCGGGTCTCTGGACTGCGTCCACAGAATCGCCTATCTGACCCTCTTACTATCGAGTCCCCTATCACAACTGCCCTCCTCTTCCTTGCCCTACCCTTCTGAGCTACAGGGCCAGACTCGCATGTTTTGACCCAGATAAAATGCATCAGGGGATCAAGTTGTCTGGGTTTATGAGATGTTCAGCGAGTATTTCTGTTCTGGGTTCAGATATTTGGTTCTGCACTTCCTTTGGAAGCAAAGCAGGGAATGAATTCCCATTCCATCCCTCACAAGGAGAGGCTGTGATTAAATGCGCTGTTTTGTGTTTGCACCAGTAGAAATAGACCGGGGTTTCAGAATTCAATTCACGTTTGGAAATTCCCCTCACTGCCACCTGTCTATCTGCCAGTGGAAGTCAAAGAGAAACTCCAGATGCTGGAGAGAGAACAGAATATAGCACAGTGCATCACAGGAACAGACGCTTTGGCCACAATGGTGTGCCAAACCAGCTGAAAAGTAAATAAACCCCACTCCCCGCCCAAAAAAAAGAGCTAATGATTCCTACCTACACAATGTCCATATCCTCTCAATCTTCCTCACACCCATGGGGCTATCGAAACATCTCTTAAAACCCTCCAGTGTATTTGCTTCCATCACCATAACAGACAGAGCATTCCAGGCATCCACACCTCTCTGATGTAAAACAACTTACCCTTACATTTCCTTCGCACCTACTCCCTCACACCTTCATTGCATGTCCTCTGGTATTAGACATTTCTACACAAAAAAATGATGCTCCCTGTCTACTCTATCTATGTCTTTCATAATCTTATAAACCTCTATCAGATCTTCCCTCAGTCCACACCGCTACATGGAGAACAACCCATGACTTTCCACTAAAAACTGTATGATGTTTGATCCGTTCTGACGAAAGATTAGGAAACCGAATCGCTAGTATTTTTCCTCTCCCACACAGCTGTTCCTTACCAGCTGAGCGTTTCTAGTGATTCCAGTTACTCTTTATTACATTCACCCTGGAACATTATAAATCTCCTGCGAGTGGACCAGTGCACCTGCGCTCGTTTTGTGAGAGTTGATAGAAGAGGAAGGAAACCAGAGCTTTTCCCAGTACATTATCCTGGTACATATCGTCCTGTTTTCCCTGGAAATGTATTCAGTACAGTTGTTGCTAACAAGCTTCACAAAAATAATGTGAGGAATGATAAGCATTATGCATGAGGAGCATTTGATGGCCCTGGGCCTGTGTTCAGAGGCGCTTAGAGGGATGGCGATTGAGTGTTGTTGGGGGGAGGTGAAGTTAAGACAGGAGTGATTATTTACACCAACTGAATAACAGCAAGTATGGATGCAGTGGGAATGGAGAAAACGTCTTGATTAGACGGAGAGTTTGGGATCTGAGTGTGCTGCCTCAGAATATGAAGCTTCACTTTAAAACTGAGATGACAGCAATTATTTAGCCAAATGTTGGTTGATCTGTGGAATTTGATGTCATAAAATGTAGTGGAGGCTACCGTTGGGTATATTCATGTTCTGGATTGCTAGATAGGTGAGAGTTATAGCAGGGAAGCAAGAATACGGTGTTGGAAGAAAAAAATCCTCCATGATTGATTATGGAGCAGAATAGAATGACCGTATCCCCTAAATCTACTCCTACGTATTATGACACATATTATACCATGACTGAACGATGACTTATTTGTATCCTATCACAAACAACAGAAAGTCTGCAGATTCTGGAGATCCAAACAACAGACACAAAATGCTGGAGGAACTCAGCAGGCCAGGCAGCGGCTATGGAAGAGAGAAAAGTCGACTTACAGAAGCTGACTGGCCTGATGAGTTCCTCCAGCATTTTGGTTTATAAAATGTGACGGACAGTTACAGATTTCTTCACTCGGATAATTATGTATGAGTTCAAGATTTAAATTTCAATGAGTTTAATGGTTTATTCTCCTTTGTATTAGTAATATGCTTCATTATCTCTCTGTTTAAAGTTAGATCTGGGCTGAGAGAGATATTGGAAGAAACGCCCACGACTGGAAGAAAACCTCAGCTGAAGATGAGGGAACAGCAGCAAGTGAACCAGCTCGATGACTGAGAGCACCAACTGAAGAGAACCATTCTGACTCAGGGTTTCCATTGATTCACTCAGGGGAAAGTTTGGTGAGTCTTATTTACTCAAACTCTAGTCCCTTAGACATTACATTTCTGTACCAAGGCTGGTAGGAAATAGACAATAGACAATAGGTGCAGGGGTAGCCCATTCGGCCCTTCGAGCCAGCAACGCCATTCCCTGTGATCATGGCTGATCATCCACAATCAGTATCCAGTTCCTGCCTTATCCCCACAACCTTTGATTCCACTATCTTTAAGAGCTCTATCCATCTCTTTCTTGGAAGCATCCAGAGACTTGGCCTCCACGGCCTTTTGGGGCAGAGCATTCCATATATCCACCACTCTCTGGGTGAAAAAGTTTTTCCTCAACTCCGTTCTAAATGGCCTACCCCTTATTCTTAAACTGTGGCCTCTGGTTGTGGGCTCACCCATCGGTGGGAACATGCTTCCTGCCTCCAGCGTGTCCAATCCCTTAATAATCTTATATGTTTCAATAAGATCCCCTCTCAGCCTTCTAAATTCCAGAGTATACAAGCCCAGTCTCTCCAATCTTTCGACATATGACAGTTCTGCCATCCTGGGAATTAACCTTGTGAACCTACGCTGCACTCCCTCAATAGCATGAATGTCCTTCCTCAAATTTGGAGATCAAAACTGCACACAGTACTCCAGCTGTAGTCTCACCAGGGCTCTGTACAGCTGCAGAAGGGCCTCTTTGCTCTTATACTCAATTCCCCTTGTTATGAAGGCCAGCATGCCGTTAGCTTTCTTCACTGCCTGCTGTACTTGCATGCTTGCTTTCAATGACTGATGTACAAGAACACCTAGATCTCATTGTACTTCCCCTTTTCCTAACTGGACTCTATTTAGATAATAATCTGCCTCCCTGTTCTTACCACCAAAGTGGATAACCTCACATTTATCCACATTAAACTGCATCTGCCATGCATCTTCCCACTCACCCAGCCTGTCCAAGTCACCCTGCATTCTCATAACAGCATCCTCACGTTTCACACTGCCACCCAGCTTTGTGTCATCGGCAAATTTGCTAATGTTACTTTTAATTCCCTCATCTAAATCATTAATATATATTGTAAACAGCTGCGGTCCAAGCACTGAACCCTGTGGTACCCCACTGGTCACCGCCTGCCATTCCGAATGGGACCCATTAAATGCTACGCTTTGTTTTCTGTCAGCCAGCCAATTTTCAATCCATGTCACTACTCTGCCCCCAATACCATGTGCCCTAATTTTGCCCGCTAATCTCCTATGTGGGACTTTATCAAAGGCTTTCTGAAAGTCCAGGTACATTACATCCACTGGCTCTCCCTTGTCCATTTTCATAGTTACATCCTCAAAAAATTCCAGAAGATTAGCAAGCACGATTTCCCCTTCGTAAATCCATGCTGACTCGGACCGATCCTGTTACTGCTATCCAGATGTGTCGTATTTTCATCTTTTATAATTGACTCCAGCATCTTTCCCACCATCGACGTCAGGCTAACCGGTGGATAATTCCCTGTTTTCTCTCTTCCTCCCTTCCTGAAGAGAGGGACAACATTAGCCTCCCTCCAATCCACGGAACTGATCTTGAATCTATAGAACATTGGAAAATGATTACCAATGCTTCCACGATTTCTAAACCCACCTCCTTAAGTACCCTGGGATGCAGGCCATCAGGTCCTCGGGACTTACCAGCCTTCAGACCCAACAGTTTATCCAACACCATTTCCTGCTCAATATAAATTTCCTTCAGTTCATCCATTACCCTAGGTCTTTTGTCCACTATTATATCTGGGAGATTGTTTGTGTCTTCCCTAGTGAAGTCAGATCCAAAATACTTGTTCAATTTGTCTGCCATTTCCTTGTTCCTTGTGAATAGCTGGAGTGAGACTGAATAATCCTAGAAATAACATGTATGCCTCTATCAGACCTAGCTGCAATCACTCCAGATCTACTAATGTGCTGTCAGTATCAGCTCTGCGAAACCACGCCCATTCCCTCATATTGTTTGCTCATTTCAAACTCTCATCAGTTCTGTTTCCTTGCTATTCTGTGTTAGATCAAAATTATCTCAAAACGCGTTGAGAATTTTTGCCTTTATAAGACACCACAGTTGTTTCCTGCTGTAGTGATTGCACAAATGTGGAATTACCGTGAACTACAGCAGCATGTCATTGATTCCTCTGGCTATTGCAAGCTGCAATGATATACTTGCCCTCCAGTATATCGTCACGCAAGCCTTTGCTAAGGGCAAACACTCTTGAAGCCAAATGTCCCAGCATCGCATTTCACTCAGTAATTTGCATTTACATACGCTGTCATCATCAAACGCTTTTCTACTAATAAATTGTACGTACCTGTGACTAAGCAGAATAACTTCCAATGAAGTTATGTTCCCATTTGACCCTGTACCAAATGCATGGGTTATATCTGTAGTTGAGATGAGCAAATGTTCTTGGAGGCTGGTCAGCTGGAGCTGCGGGGGTCGGCTTAAACTCAGTAGTTGTGGGATGGAAACCAGAGTGTTTGGTCAGATGACAGAACAGTTGAAATAAAGGCAGATGCAATGTTGAGAGAGACTGTGGATGGATCGGTTGTGGGCAGGGCATAATGTAGTCGGTTGGAAATGTGTTTACTTCAATAAAATAAGTATTAAAAATAAGAGTAACTTAGAGCATGGTTCAGTACATGGATGGTACATGTTATAACCATTTCACAGACCTGACTGTTACAAGGGCAGAATTGAAGTTTGATGTTTCAGGTTTTATTTGGGGGGGGGAGTGAAATGGGGAGAATTGTCTTTACTAATTAGGGATGGTATCACAGGTACATAAAGAGAGGACATCCATGTGGGTGAAAGTCCGAAACGGGAAGGGGGATATCATTCTGAAATTATTCTATAGGCCTTCCCCAAAGCCACCGGTATAACGAGAGCAGATAACTTGGCAGTTTTGGGAAAGCTGCAGAAGCAACAAGGTTGTTATCATTGTTGACCTCCACTTTCCTGATGTTGATTCCACTTCCTTGTTCCAAAATGTGTCAATGGGGCAGAGTGCGTTGTGTGTCCAGGAAGGATTCTTGACATAGTTTGTGGATGGGCTAACTGGAGGAGTTGCCGTACTGCATCTAGTATGAGGCAATGATGCTGGTGTGGTGACAGATGTCACGATGGGTGACCTTCTTGAGATAGTGACCACAACATCCCAACTTTTATTATGATCGTGGACAAGGATAGTAGCAGACGATATGAGGCAGTATTTAATTAGTGAGTGGATAATTACAATGGTATTCGGAGCAGTTTAGGAGTGTAAATAGGGAGAACATTTTCAAAGGGAAATGCACAATGAAACTGTGAAGGTTGTTTCAGGAACACTTGTATGCGGTTCGGGGTCGATTTGTTCCACACACAGTTAAAGAATGTTTATATAAACGAACCGTGGTTCACAAGTGATGGGAACATTTGAGCAAGAGGGAAAAGGAAGCATTCTTTAGATTTAGGAAGCAACATTCAATCAAGGCTCTAGAGAATTATAAGGAAGCCTAGAAGGAGCTTAAGAAGTGACTTAGAGGTCAAAGGGAACTTGAGAAGTCGCTGGGAAGTAGGATGAAAGGAAGCCTAAGGCGTTCTACATGTGGGTGAAGAAGAGGAGGGTGAATAGATTGAGGGCAGGATTACACAGGAGCAAAGGTGGAAACGTGCCTGGAGGATGCGGTGATAGGCGAGGTGTTTAATGAATGTTTTGCTTCAGAGTTACCAATGAGATGGAAAGTGATTGCGACGTTAACATAGCAGCATGGCAATATTGAGAAAGAGATGTTGTTCAATCTACCAATATACACCACGTTACTACAGGAAGTGAGGGGGGAAGGTTACGGGGCACTGACAATGATCATTGAATCCACTATGGCCACAGGCATAGTAACACATGATTGGAGACTGTCAAATTATGTTCTGTAATTCAATAAAGCAAATGGGTTTAATCCTGGGGATTATAGACCAGTGAGTGTTACATCGGGGGTAGGCCAACCCTTGGAAGGGATACTTGGGGGCAGCATTTGGAGAAGCATAATTTTACTACGGGTTGCCATTTTGGCTTTTGGAGGGTAAGTGGAAAAAATGGAAGGAGAGGTGCCGGAGCTATTTTTCCACAACATGGCCCAGTCACACACAGAATATAAACCAACATTTGGTTTGACAGATGTGATCAGGAGTTATGGCATTGTGCATGGAAAGTTGTGTTCAACAATACTTTTTAAAGATTTTTGAAGATGATTGTCCATGAGGGTGGGGGAGTGGATGTTGTACATTGAACTCCAGTAAAGCCTTTGGCAAGATACCTCATGACGGCTTGGTCTGGAAGATAAGGTCACATGCAGTACAGAGAGGGAAGGTTAGATGGATTCAAAAATTGCATAGAAGATATCAAGAAAAGAGTGGTGGTTGGAGGTTTCTCCTCCAAATGGAGGCGGGTAACTAGTTGTGTGCCGCAAATCCACAAGTTGGGACATGTGATATTCGCTATTTGATAGCAGTGATTTGAATGCAAGTGCACAAGGCTTGACCAGTAAGTCCGCGGATGACACAAATTTAGTAGATGGTATTCAATGTGAAGCTTATCGTAGTTTATAGGGGATCTGAATGGGCAGAGGAGTGGTAAATAGATTGTAAAACCAACACGAGCAGCAACGGTTTCATGCAGAGGTTGGTGATGATGTCGAGGGACCTGCCAGAGGAATGAGGCAGGCACAATTGTATAATTCTAGAAGCAAATGGGATGTGAAGATGGAATTAAGAGGCCAGGAGGAAAATGGGTCCAATTTAGGAAATTAAGACCATCTCTGTGGGCACTTTGGTCAGCATTGTCTCGATGGGCTGAAGGGTATGTATCTGTGCTCTGTTGCTCTGTGACTCTATCAGTAGGATGCGCCAAATATTACTGAACAGACATACAGACATGGTGTGAGAGTTGATGTTAATAGTGAATGTTTCGCCCCTAAGCGAACTGCTGCTCTGGTACAGAGGATGGCGATACTGTCACATTTGCAAAGCAGTTCTACTCTCTCTGACTCACTGCCCGCTTGTTGTGTGTAATTCAGGGCATCACCAGCAGGTGGAGCTGTTCTGCACCGCGACAAACGTGTAAACAAGACGACGACAATCAACAATCGTCAGTCAGAATCAGAATGGCTACAGGTACGTTCACTGGGATATTTTTCATTAAACTTCTTCCCTGTTGGTGCACAATAGCTCAGATGAAGAAACTTACTCAGGCGCTAACAGGGCAGAGAAAATTTTCATCGAGCAGTGTCATTGATCTCACGGGTAAAGCGGCTTTGTGTAATCGATCTATCCAACAGTTCCAGCGCAGGGACCTGACACTAGTAATGGTCGAATGACTCCACTCACCATGCAAAGCTTCGCCTGAGTGAAAGGAGCCGGAGAACCTGAATCAACAGGTTGAGAGTTAAACACAAACAGGAATGTGACAACTGTTTTTTGTTACGTGAAAGTCCAGGTTCACGGTTTGTTGCTCATCAGAGCCTGTTCAGAGGTAAAAGACATCGCCAACTTTCATTTATAAAATTCAGAGGCAGGTTGTAAGAACACTTCCGGGACTTCAGAGATTGTGTGATAATACAGCATTTCAGGTTTTGTCGGGGAAGCTATCAACTTCCTCCTCGCTGCGCAAAGTAGATGAGGGGAATTTTTAAACTCTGTTTTCTGTAGCCGAGCCGAGAGCATTGCCAGCCTTGGAAATGGCTGAGGATCATGTGACACTTCATTTTAGATAATCCTGGGGTCTCTTCAGTGCATCACTGTCTGGTATGGAGGGGCTACTGCACAGGATCGAAAGAAGCTGCAGAAGGTTGTAAATCTCGTCAGCCCCATCTTGGGTACTAGCCTACCAATTACCCAGGACATCTTCAGGGAGAGGTGCATCAGAAAGGCAGCGTCCATTATTAAGGACCTCCAGCATCCAGGGCATGTCCTTTTCTCACTGTTACCATCAGAAAGCACGTACAGAAGCCTGAAGGCACATACTCAGAGATTCAGGAACTGCTTTTTTCCCTCTGCCATCCGATTCCTAAATGGACGTTGAACCTTTGGACACTACCTTACTTTATTTTTTAATATATAGTCTTTCTGTTTTTGCACGTTTTTTAAAAAAAAAATCTGTTCAGTATACGTAATTTGTTTACTTGTTTGTTTATTATTATTATATTTTCCCCTGCTAGATTGTGTATTTCATTGAACTGCTGCTGCTTCCGTAGGAGGTGTCCTGATACTGTGTAGTGCCCCGGCACTAAGCCTTGATCCCAAACGTGGTACTGGCTCTGTATTCCGTGTACGGGTCCCGGCCCTACGTCCTGTTCCCAAGGAGGTGTCCTGGCTCTGTGTTCCGTGTTCCTGTACTCA
Source organism: Mobula birostris (assembly GCF_030028105.1). NCBI lineage: Eukaryota > Metazoa > Chordata > Chondrichthyes > Myliobatiformes > Myliobatidae > Mobula > Mobula birostris. Next base: position 48,442,262 of record NC_092382.1, on the reverse strand, counting down.
CGTCCAAGGCTCTGTGTTCCCATACTCAAGTCCGAGGCTCCGTGCTGCTGCACTCAAGTTGAAGTCCAGGCGCCCTGTTCCAGCCCTGCCCAAGTCTGAGATACATGTCCTCATCCAGTCCATGTGCCTCGCCCAGGCCAGCAGTTCCTCGCCCAGCCCGGTGCTGGAGATTCCTCGTCCCGTACTGGAGTACCTCATCCTGTCCTTGCCAAGATCCTAGTCCCGAGTCCTTGCCAAGGTCCTAGTCCCGGGTCCTTGCCAAGATCCTACTCCCGAGTCCTTGTCAAGATCCTAGTGCCGAGTCCTTGCCAAGATCCTAGTCCCGAGTCCTTGCCAAGATCCTAGTCCCGAGTCCTTACCAAGATCCTAGTCCCGATTCCTTGCCAAGATCCTAGTCCCGAGTCCTGGCCAAGATCCTAGTCCCGAGTCCTTGCCAAAATCCTAGTCCCGAGTCCTGGCCACGATCCTAGTCCCGAGTCCCGGCCAAGATCCTAGTCCCGAGTCCTTGCCAAAATCCTAGTCCCGAGTCCTTGCCAAAATCCTTGTCCCGAGTCCTTACCAAGATCCTAGTCCCGGGTCCTTGACACAATCCTAGTCCCGAGTCCTTGCCAAGATCCTAGTCCCGAGTCCTTGTCAAGATCCTAGTCCCGGGTCCTTGCCAAGATCCTAGTCCGGAGTCCTTGCCAAGATCCCAGTCCCGAGTCCTTGCCAAGATCCTAGTCCCGAGTCCTTGCCAAGATCCTAGTCCCGAGTCCTAGCCAAGATCCTAGTCCCGAGTCCTTGCCAAGATCCTAGTCCGGAGTCCTTGCCAAGATCCTAGTCCGGAGTCCTTGCCAAAATCCTAGTGCCGAGTCCTTGCCAAGATCCTAGTCCTGAGTCCTTGCCAAAATCCTAGTCCCGAGTCCTTGCCAAGATCCTAGTCCTGAGTCCTAGCCTAGACCCGGGTTCCGGTTCCGAGTCAAGACCCAGGTTCGAGTCCCAACCAAGACCCAGGTTCCGGGTCCTTGTCCAGACTCTGGTTCCGGAGTTCTGAGTTCCTAGTCCAGTCTCCTTGTTCCTAGTTCCACGTCCGGGTCCCGTGTTTCTAGCCTAGGCCCTGAATCCTAGTCTCGTTCAGGGCCTGTGTCCATCTCCAGCGTCCTTTCTTCCCGATTTCCCTTGCTTTCTGGATAATCTTCGTCCTGCTCCTTGTACTTCAGTGGCTGTTTCTTGCTTTTTTGGCCGCTACCATCACCCTCCTGACTTCAGATTCTGTTTTAATACCCCAGTCCATGTCTGGTCTGTGGCCAAATGGTGAACGTGAATTCTCAATACTTCCCTCTTCAGATGATATGCTACTTGAATTTAAATTACCTGTATCTCTGATGCGAAATCCGCTTTAACCAATGACCAACTGTCTCTGTCTCTGGTAGGCATTGTCATTGTGCTCAACTCTGTATTCCAGGTGGAGTAAAACAGATATTACAGTGTGGAAACGGGTCCTTTGGCTCAACTAATTCATGCTGTTCTAAATGTCTCTGAGCTTGCCCGATTTCCCAGCAGCTTTTCCCAAATTTCCCTTGCAGACTTCTTCTATCCTTTTTCCCGCCCACATCTTCACAACTTTGTAATTTTGTTTGTGTTTAAAGCCTCCTCTGGCTGCATGTAATTTATACCCATCAGCCGCCACGTGAAAAAAATAAATGTCCTTTCGGTCTTTTTTAAATTTCTGCCCTCGAGTCTCAGACTCCCCTAACCTAGGAAACAGACTATGACCATCTACCTTATCTGCATTCCTGATTATTTTATGTAGGTGTGTAAGGTTACCCTTCAAGCTCACATGATCCAGGACAAATTTTACCCGAACCATGTAACACAAAAAACAAACAGCCCCATCCAGTAACGTACTTGTCAATCTCCTCTACACTCTTCCCAGCTGAATCACATCCATTTTGTAGATTAGCAACTGTAAGTGCACATAAAGCTCTCTAAGGGAGACTTTACGTTTAGCTACTAGAACTGCATGCAAGACTCTCCTTTTGCCAATGACTTGTATAGTTGTTACCTGACGATTATCATCCGGGAGACGGGATGGACCCAGGGAACTAGGCATCAATGGCTTCAAGGTTATGGTCAGTCTGTACCCCAGGGGACTGGACATTTTTCGTCTCAAGTCAATGGTCAGTCTGTGACCCAGGGGACAAGACAGTGTGTGACAAAACAAACGCAGATCGTGTGATCTGGAGGATCGGACCATGAGTAATCCAGTGGCTTGTCTGTGAGTGACACAGGTGACTGGACAGTTTATGATCCAGGGAAATTTATGTTTGTGCAAATAATCCCAGTGATAATTCCCGGTATCACCTGAGGCCGTTCCATTAATAACAGCTGGGTATCAGTGTGTTCAGCTAACGCGTAGTCGGGGATTATTATTACTGTGGCTTATCGGGATGGTCCCCTAGCAGGACGTGTGATTCACATTCACCAGCACAGTCTCACTCCAAATCTGGTGAGATAGAGTCTCGGCTCCATTGCGGACACCCATTGTGAATCCTTCTTCGAGTACAAATCACTCTAAACCTGCTATTCATCATTTATTTCAGGTGGGAGGTTAAATCGGGTTCGGACAGTACTCAAGAGGTTCCTACCATTGAAGTTATTGGGGGAAGATGATCGGGACACGGGAAGCAAGGTACCAAAGCAGGGTCGGATTGAGAGCAATGTCCCAATAGAATGTGGTCCGGCCGCAGCGGAAGTGGAGCAAATTCAGCCCAGAGACAGTGACGTCAGGAACACTGATCGGGACCCTGGAACCGGTACAAGTGAGGCGACTGCCTGTCAGCTCGGAGGCTCATTGAACACGGAATTGTCAAGTCCCCAACAAGGGGCAGGTGAGTGAAATATAACCATGATGTGTTCACAAAATGTGACAGGGAGGAGGGAAAATGTGAGGCCTTGTTGGAGGGTTGGTCAGAGAAGAGGGGGAATGTGTGGGTTTGTGTCAAGTGGTTTAGTGAGACACGGGTTAACCCACTGCAGGAAATGTAATACCTACTCTGAGGATTTTCTGGATGTATATTGGAGGAAATGCGGCTGTCCGGGGTATGAATTAAATGACTTGCATTCGCCAAGATGGAGACAGCATCTCTGGGAAAAGAGCATCATTGACAGCCTCAGCAGGTATCGCCCAGCCTAATTTTAAATAACTGGATTGTGTTGGCTGGAGGTGGGTCAGTTTTCCAGCAAAGTTGCCCTTCTGGTGATGTGATGCCCAAAACATTGTTGGATAGGTTTTAAGGTCAGTGTTGGAAATTGGTACAAAATCCGTGTTTGTTGCTGAAGACGGCTGAATATTGAGTTTCAAGACATTATTGATTTGCTGAGTGCTGTGAGAGCCGAGGAGATAAGGAATATTTGAGTTCATGTCTACGTTCTCATTTTATAGTCACAGAGCCAGAGTTTGCAATCTCTGACCTCCTGGCGCAGGGGGGTGAATATCAACTGTACCAACTGACAAAGTTCTACAGGGACAGACTGGAACAAGCGATTGAAGAAAAGGTTGAAAGGCTCGGTTGGATGTTGACAAAGGAGGGACATTTCAGTCGAGAAGAAAATGAGGTGAGTGTATTTCTTGTATTGTCACCGAACTGCTGGTATCTGAGAGAAAAGTGATCAATATTAATCTCCTGCACATTCTAGGAATTCTACGTGACAACAGAGACTTTGATCTCTGACTGTCTCCAGCAGATCTGGTTTCAGCTGTTAAGGCGGGGAGCACTGGGAAGTGCAGAATCAGCGTCACCTTTTCCTCTCACACCTGCTGTATTTATCAGTGTGTTAGAAGTGCAGTAGTTCATATCTGGACTGTTGAAAAGGCATTCAGTCCAAACTTAATTTTGCATCTTATCAGGACCGTCGGTCAAGTTCACCTCAGATCATTAATTCAGTGTGAAAATTAAACTGTCAGATTGTAAATTGGGCCAACTGGCTTCGCTGCGGTACTTGAGGGAGGGAAAACTGCTAACCACAGCTGGTCTGGTCTCCAGCTGAGATCCCGAAAAATGACTGGCTGAGGTCATAGTCATAAAAAGTTAGAGCACATAAACAGGCCCTTTGGCCCATCTATTCCTTGCCGGACTACTGAAACTGCCTATTCCCATTGACCTGCACCGGGCCATGACGCTTTATCATTCATCTATCTATCCAGTCTTCTCTGAACTGCTTGTACAACTTGCGCTGTAAATTCGTTCCACACTCTCGCCACCCTCTGAGTGAAGAAGTTTCCCCTCATGTGCCCCTTGAACTTTTCACCTTTCATCTTTTACTGCTGACCTCTTGTTGTAGTGAGGCATAAAGTCCTAACCTGTTCAATCTTTTCTTATAACTCCGGTCCTTCAGTCCCGGCAAAATCGCTGTAAATTTTCTCGGTACTCTTTCAAACTTCTTTACATCTATCATATAAGTAGGTGATCAGAACTGCACACAATACTCACAATTAGGCCTCAGAAATGTCCTATGCACGTTCAACATCATATCTCACCTTCTGTAGTCGAGATTTTCATTAATGAAGGCTAGTGTGCCAAATACTTTCTTTCCGATTATCTACCTTTGCTGCCATTTTAAAAGAATTATGGACCTGTATTCCCAGATCGTTTTTTTTTTCTACTACACTCCTCTGTGTCCTACTAGTTACTGTATAAGATCGACCCTTCCAAATTGCAACACGTCACACTTGTCTGCATTAAATTGCATCGATCATTTTCAGCCCATTTCTCAGCTGGTTTAGACACCACTGCAAGCTTTGGTAGTCTTCCTCACTCTCCACTACACTAACCCACTCTGGGTGTCATCCGCAAATTTGCTGATCCAATTAACCACACTTTCATTCAAATCATTGATAACGATGACAAACAACAACATAACCAGCACCGATCCCTGTGGCACCGCACGAGTTACAAATTCCCAGTCAGGGATTCAACAGTCTATATCCACTCTGTCTTCTTCCAAAAAGCCAATGTCAAATCCAATTTACCATTTTAAGTTGAATGCTGAACAACTGAACTTTATTGACCACCCTCCTTGGCGGTACCTTGCCAAATGTTGTGCTAAAGTCCATAGAGACAACACCCACTCCTTCGATTCATCAACTTTACCTTCCTGTAAAAACTTTAAGATTGGTTAGACATGAACTATCACGCACAAAGCTGATACCTTATGACCCCAAAAATCAATAGGTGTCCTGAAAGAGCATACATATATATATCAGACGAACGTTTTGGTAAGCTATTTTACACTATTAGCTAGTCTACCTTCATATTTCATGTTTCCTCTACTTAGGGATTTTTAGTTGCTTTATGCTGGTTAGTAAAAGCTTCCCAGGCCTCCAGCTTTCCACGATATTTTGCTATATTCTATGCCCTTTCCTTTGCTGTTGTGCTGGCATTGACTTCCTCATCAGCCACGGTTGATCATCTTCCCTTTGGTATAAATTTCCATCTTTGGGATTATCTACCTCTACCTGCACCTTCCGAATCTCTCCCAGAATCTTCATCCATTTCTGCTTTGCTGTTGCCTCTGCTAGTGTCCTCTTCCAATTTATTTTTGCCCAGCTCCTCTCTCATGCCTCTGTAGTTCCTTTATTCCACAATAATACGGATACAGCTACCTTTCACCTTCTCCCTCTCAAACTGCAGTGTGGGTTCTGCTGTTTTCTGATCACTGCCTCGTAAGCGTTTATTTACCTTAAGTTCCCCAATCAAATCTGGTGCAATACACAACAACGAATCCAGATACGCCTTTCCTATAGTGGGCTGAAACATAAGCTTCTGTCAAAAGCCATCTCTTAGGTACTCTATAAATTCCCTCACTTGGGATTCAGCACTGACCTGATTTTGCAAAGCTTCCTATATATTGAAATTTCCCATGACTATTTTAATATTGAGCACTTTACATGCCTCTTCTCTCTCCCACTGGAATTTGTAGCCCACATCCTGGTGACTGTTCCATCAGGGTCATTTTTCCTATGCAGTTTCTTAACATCTGCATCGTTCAATCAGATGTCACCTCTTTATAAGGACTTTTTATTTTTCTATGACAACAGAGTCAACCCAACCCTTTCACCCACCTGCCTATCCTTTCGATTAAATATTTATCCTTGGATGTAAGCACCCAAATATGATCTTCTTTCAGCCACGATTCAGTGATGACCACCATCATTTTTTTTTCGCTCTCTCGCTCTCCCCTCTCTTCCTTTCTTGTTGTCACATCTTTTTGATGTAATGTTGCTCATTAGAAATATAGAAAACCTACAGCTCGATGCAGGCCCTCCGGCCGACAGGTTGTGCCGAACATGTCCCTACCTTAGAAGTTACTAGCCTTACCCATAGCCCTCTATATTTCCAAGCTCCATGTACCTATCCAAAAGTCTCTTAAAAGACCCTATCGTATCCGCCTTTACCACCGTTGCCGGCAGCCCATTCCACGCTCACTCATCCCTCTGAGTAAAAACCTTACCCCTGATATCTCATCTGTACCTCTCCCCAGCACCTTAAACCTGTGTCCTCCTGTGGTAACCATTTCTCCCCTGGGAAAAGCCTCTGACTATCCACACGATCAATGCCTCTCATCGTCTTATACACCTGTATCAGGTCACCTCTCATCCTCAGTCGCTCCAAGGAGAAAAGCCCGCGTTCCATCAATCTATTCTCATAAGGCATGCTCGCCAATTCAGGCTACATCCTTGCAAATTTCCTCTGCACCCTTTCTATAACTTCCACATCGTTCCTGTAGTGAGGCGACCAGGAATGAGCACAGTACTGCAAGTGGGGTCTGACCAGGGTCGTATATAGCTGCAACATTACCTCTCGGTTCCTAAAATCAATTCCAGGATTAATGAAGGCCTATAGACCGAATATCTTCTTAACCACAGCGTCAACCTGCGCAGCTGTCTTTGAGCGTCCAGTGGATTCGGACCCCCAGATCCCTCTGATCTTGCACACTGCCAAAAGTCTTACCATTAATACTATATTCTGCCATCATATTTGACCTATCAAAATTAAACACTTCACACTTACCTGGGTTGAACTCCAACTGCCACTACTCAGCCCAGTTTTGCATCCTATCAATGTCTGGCTGTAACCCCTGACAGCCCTCCACAGTATCCACAGCTCCAATCTTTCTGTCATCAGCAAACTTAATAACCCATCCCTCCACTTCCTCATCCAGGTCATTTATAAAAATCATGAAGAGTAAGGGTCCCAGAAGAGATCCCTGAGGCACTCCGCTGGTCGCAGACCAGCATGAAGAATATGCCCCATTTACAACCACTCTTTGCCTTCTGTGGGCAAGCCAGTTCTGGATCCACAAAGCAATGTCCTCTTGGATCCCATGCCTCCTTCCTTGCTCAAAAAGCCTTGCATGGGGTACCTTATAAATGCCTTGCTGAAAGCCATACACACTACATCTACTGCTCTTCCTTCAACAATGTGTTTAGACACATCCTTCATAAATTCAATCAGGCTCGAAAGGCACGACCTGCCCTTGACAAAGCCTTGCTGACAATTCCTAAACATATTGTACCTCTTCAAATGTTCATAAATCCTCCCTCTCGGGATCTTCGCCATCAACATACCAACCATTGAAGTAAGACTCACTGGACTGTAATTTCCTGGGCTACCTCTTCTCCCTTTCTTGAATAAAGGAACAACATCCGCAGCCCTCCAATCCGCCGGAAACTCTCCCGTCCCCATTGCCGATTCAAATATCATCGCCAGAGGCTCATAAATCTCCTCCCTCTCCTCCCACAGTAGCCTACGGTACATCTCATCCGGTTCCAGCGACTTATCCAACTTGATGCTTTCCAAAAGCTCCAGAACATCCTCTTTCTTAATATCTACTTGCTCAAGCTTTTTAGTCTGCTGCAAGTCATCACGACAATCACCAAGATCTTTTTCCATCGTGAATACTGAAGTAAAGTATTCATTAAATACATCTGCTATTTCCTCCGGTTCCATACATACTTTCCTACTGTTACACTTGGTAGGTCCTATTCTTTCACGTCTTATCCTCTTGTTCTTCACATACTTGTAGAATACCTTGGGGGTTTCCTTAATCCTGCCCGCCAAAGCCTTCTCGTAGCCCCTTCTGGATCTCCTAATTTCCCTTATAAGCTCCTTCCAGGTAGCCTTATAATCTTCTAGATCCCTAACATTACTTAACTCTCTGGACCTTTTGTAAACTTTTCTTTTCTTTTTGACTAGATTTATTACAGCCTTTGTACCCTTCCATAAGTTCCCTGTCTCATTAGAACGTAACTATGCAGAACTCCACACAAATATCCCCTGAATATTTGACACATTCTTCCATACCTTTCCTTGAGAACATCTGTTCCGAATTTAAGCTACCAATTTCTTGCCTGATAGCCTCATAATTCACCTAAATCCGATTAAACGCTTTTCTAACCTATCTGTTTCTATCTCTTGTCAATGCTATGTTAAAGGTGATAAAATTATGATCACTATCTCCAAAATTCTCTCCCACTGTGAGATCTGACACCTGACCAGGTTTATTTCCCAATACCAAATTAAGTACAGCCTCTCCTCTTGTAGAGTTATCTACATATTGTGACGAGAACCTTTCCTGAATACACCTAACAAACACCACCCCATCTAAATCCCTTGTTCCAGGGAGATGCCAATCGATATTTGGGAAATTAAAATTTCCCATCACGACAACTCTGTTATTATTGCAAGTTTCCAGGATCTGTTTCCCTATCTGCTCCTCGATATCCCTGTTACTATTGGGCGGCCTATAAAAAATACCCAGTAGAGTTATTGACCCCTTCCTGGTCCTAACCTCCACCCGCTGAGACTCCGTAGACAATCCCTCCATGACGTCCACCTTTTCTGAAGCCGTGACACTATCTCTGATTAACAGTGCCACGCCCCACCTCTTTTGCCTCCTTCCCTGTCCTTTCTGAAACATCTAAAACCCGGCACTTGAAGCAACCATTCCTGTCTCTGAGCTATCCAAGTCTCTGTAATGGACACCATATCATATCCCCAAGTACTGATCCACGCTTTACGCTCATCCGCTTTGTTCATAATACTCCTTGCGTTAAAATAGACACATCTCAAACCGTCCATCTGAGCGCGTCTCTTCTCTATCACCTGCCTATCCTCCTTCACACACTGTCTTCAAGCTTTCTCTATTTGTCAGCAAACCGTTTATTCCCCAGTCTCTTCAGTTCTGTTCCCACCCCCCAACAATTCTAGTTTCAACTCTCCTCAGTAACCTTAACAACCTCTCCGCAAGGATATTAGTCCCCCTGTGATTCAAGTGCAACCCGTTCTTTTTGTGCAGGTCACACCTGCCCCAAAAGATGTCCCAATGATCCAGAAATCTGAATCCTTACCATCTGCTCCAATCTCTCAGCCACGCATTTATCCTCTACCTCATTCTCTTCTTGTATTCACTGTCACGTGGCACAGGCAGTAATCCCCAGATCACTACGGTTGAGGTCCTGCTTCTCAACTTCCTTCCTAACTCCTTATAATCTGTTTTCAGGACCTCTTCCCTTTTCCTACCTATGCCATTGGTACCAATATGTACCACGGCTTCTGGCTGTTCGCCCTCCCACTGCAGGATATCTTGGACGCGATCTGAAACATCCAGGACACTGGCACCTAGGGGGCAGACTACCATCCCAGTTTGTTTCCTGAGTCCAGAGAGTCGCCTGTCTGACCCCCAAACTATAGAGTTCCCTATCACTACTGCGTTCCTTTTCCTTTCCCTACCCTGCTGAGCCACTGGGCCAGACTCTGTGCCAGAGGCACGGCCACTGTTGCTTCTCCCAGGTAGGCTGTTCTCAAACAGGAGAACTTATTATCAGGGGGTACAGCCACAGGGGTACTATCTGGTACCTGACTCTTTCCCTTCCTTCGCCTGACTGTGCCCCACTTCCCTGTCCCCCGTGTGAACACCTGCCTATAACCCCGTTCTATCACCTCCTCGCTTTCCCTGACCAGACGAAGATCATCGAGCTGCATCTCCAGTTCCCTAACTCGGTCCCTTAGGAGCTGCAGCTCGACACACCGGGTGCAGATATGGCCGTCCGGGAGGCTGGGAGACACCAGAACCTCCCACATATGTCCCCTTCCCGCAATTAACCAAGTAGACCTACCTCTGTTCGTTACCTCCTCAGCCCGTTTGAGCCAAAGCACTATCACTCTGCCACCTCTCACTCCGCTGTCCGCTGGATATGGCGGTCTTCTTTTTAATTTTTTTTTCACTCTACGTGCTGACGTCAGGCGCCTGCGCAGTCTTGCCACTCTTTTACTCCGAGTAGTAAAACTGCCTCGCTCCGGAAATCCTTAGCCTTTCACCCTTAGCCTTCTTGCTCCCAATTGATGGAGAAGTAAATTAATCACGTTGAATATACTGTAGGGTATCACTAAATCCTTATTCTTTCACAATTTTGATGAAGAATTTCCTTCAGTTACTGTTTCTCTGTTAATGGCTGAACCCGGGGAGTATGAGGCAGCGGCCCAGTAAGTGCATCTGTTCAGAAGCTACTGGGGCCATGAACAGATATTTTCCTGCACATTCTCCATGTCTGTCTGTCTGCTCTACAATAAATTCACTGTTTTTTTCTTTTATAGAAAGTCACTGAACTGACAGAGAAGGGACACCGCACAGAGAGTTCCAGACTATTCCTCAGTCTGGTGATGGGCAAAGGCTCCCAGGCCCGGCGGGCGATGTGGGAATCCTTTGTGACCTGGAGGACTGAGTTACCAAAGTTGGACAGAATACTGAGGGAAACACAGGAGCTCGGTACGTAAAAAACACGCACTGAACACAAAGGCATATTGAAATAAATTGTTCTAATTATTTTAGCTCTGTTTTCATGGACTTTTGTTTTATTTAAACAGGTCCTGATAGAGAGAAGTACATGAACATTGCCCAAGGGTTATCTGAGTTACCCACTCAATTGATAGGTGAGTGCTGAATGCACAGTTCAAACTACATCTCAAATGTCAGGCTGTGACTTGACAGAATCTCGGAATTAAAATTCACCATTAATCTTTTGGTGATCTCTGCAATTCCAGTAACAATTCAGAGAATCTCTCGTTGCAGCCTGAATATTCTAAAATGTATTTTTTCTATTAATCCAGCTGTTGGTTCTGCAGAAGCCTTCACTCCAGGTCCAAATGCTCTGGGAATGCCCACACAACCCAAGGAGTCTCCTGATACTCTGTATCGTGCAGTGCAGGCGACTTCTCTATTTTCAGACCTTTCAGATACCGAAGCATCTTCTCCTTCGCAATGGCACTAGAAACTCAAATCTGTCCGGTGATGCTCTTTACATTTTGTAATATTCTCGCGACTTCCACATTTTTTTTTTCCTGACATTTTCCTTTTCACCCGTTACTGCATCTACATCATTTTTCAGCGGTCCGGTATCGACCCTCTCAATTGCTTTTACTCTTTATATATCTGGAACAGAAGGGAAAAAAAACGCTTCAGTATCCTCTTTCTATATTATTCTTGCATTTCCTGCATAGCCACGTGTGTCTAGGAGCATCTATGACATCGTTGCCTCCGACATGACCTAGACGGTAAATTTCAGGCACTACCCTGTGGAAAAAAAAAAACAAACAAACTACCCATAAGTGCTGTAAATGCACCCCATCTCATCTTAACCAAATTTCCTCTGGTACAAGACATGGGTCCTGTGTGGGAAAACAAACAAACAAACAAACAAAATACAGGCTGTCTACCCAATCCCTTATCTCTCAAACTTTTACACCTCTGTCCGATCTCTGTTCTAACGCTAGAGTAAACAAACTAGGTTTATCAAACCTCTACTTGTCTCACATGCCACGAAATCCAGGCAACATCCTGATGAACCTGTTCAGCAGTTCCTCTCTACACCATTACCCTGCCTTCTTCCAGCAAACGGTGATGCTCTTCCTAATCAGGAACGTATTAACCTCCATTTTCATTATACCCAACGACTTGTCCTCCTCAGCCGTCTCTGAAAATAATTTCACAGATTCACCATACGTCAGCGAAAGAAATTTCTCCCAATGTGTGGGTCCCCGCCAGCCAGGACAATTCACCACGGTTCCCAAACATGTTAATTTTCTGTATAAGCCTCTCGTGTTGGGCGTTGTCAAACATCCTGCTGATATCCAAGTAGACAATATCCATGTGTAACTTCATCCATCACTTTTGTCACCTCCTGGAAGATCTCAATCAAGTTAGCAAAACTCGACTTCCCCCAGCCAAAGCCTTGCTCTTGAACCGTAACCCACCTCAAACATTCTTTCTTTCATACTCCTGTGGAGCAGTAGATAAAAAAGGCTGAATGTTTGTAAGACCAGCCTCAAGGGCAGCTTTAATTCTGCATTTATAAGGTTGCTGAATGGTCACCTACTATGTTATTATTCGCTCTTAATAATAATATGACATCTTTATATATAAAATTGTAACACTGTGTATCTCGTAACTAATAACCACTCACTTAGATAACCGCAATATACTTACAGAAGAGCAGAAAGATACTGTTTGGGTATGAACGGATTTAAGGAACAACTGATAATAGATTGTGTAATTCTATATCAAGCACTGGGGAACGCAGTGCTCTTTCAGCGTTATATTGTCTATTAAAAATCATTTGATTTTCTCCCTTGCATGGTTAAGAGAAATTCGTAATATCTATAAAATGCATCGAATACTTGTGAAATTTCCACAAGATTTGATAAAGCATTTGTGTACAATAATCGCCCTATTAACAACCACAGCGGAACAACCACCGTTATCAAAATAAATGTGGGGATTTTCTAGAGCGACTCACTAAGCTCACTATGGTTTTATCTAGCTTTAAACCCGCTCTCTATTTTTTCAGAAAAACAAATTTAAAAAAAACAAACAAACATGCGAGTTATACCTTGAGACAGCTATACAGGGATGATTTGAAATTAGTTGCTCTTGCATGAATAAATCTAAAACAAATAATGCAAATAATGGAACTAATTTCCAAAGAGTTGCACATGAAACTTAGACCAGAAAAGTACAGAACATTGAACATAAAGAAAGGTGCAGTAGAGTTAGTAGAATATAAAGCGGAGCATGAGGTTACAGTACAACCGATAGGTGAATATGAAACATATAAGAAAATGGATGAGTGTGTGATAAAGGAAAATCTTCCAACAAAAGTTAATTCAAGGTTGAAGAAAATCTGAATTAACCTCAAACCTAAAGAAATACTAAATTTACATCAAGGTGTAAGAATATCTGCCAAACAGAGCTGAGAAGTAAAAATAGAATAGACACTGAGCACTCACTATGTACATATTGACGTACTCTTTTTGGTGTAGTATCTTGGTCTGAAACGGATCTGAAAGATTTGTAAAGAAAAATGAGAACTCAAATTAAAAAAAAAATAGAAAGCACTATGTTTACTCGAGCACACTTAGATTAACATGGACTAGGACAGTATGAGGAAGAGGAACAGCAGATATAAAAATGTACAGAACAGTCAGATAAACTTCTCAGAATCAGGTTTAATATCACCAACATATATTATGAAATTAGTTGCAATGCGGCAGCACCACAATGCAATAAACATAATAGAGACCAAAAAAAAAAAAAGAATTATAGTAAAGTGTGTGTGGTGCCTATCTCTGGGTGTATGTGTATGGATGGCTGGTTCTTTACTTGTGAAGAGTAAGAGGTAACAAGATGGCACATCATTAAAATTAGTTCAACAATGTCCTGCGGCCTCTGTCACAAGCCGGCTGCTGACATTCGTTGACTTTGATATTTTCCTGCTGCTTAAAATGGTCTTTGTATCTCTTGCCAAGAGAGAGTTCTCCGTAGAGTACTGATTTCAGTAACCTGGAGTTGTCCCTGCCCGACACTTGTTGAATGCCTTGGGATTTTCCTTAATCCTTTCCACCAAGGCCTTCTCATGGCCCCTTGTGGCAGTCCTAATTTCATTTTTAAACTCCTTCCTGCAAGCCTTGTAATCTTCTAGATTCCTATCATTTCCTAGATTTTTTTTGATCCTTTCGTAGGCTCGTCTTTTCTTCTTGACTAGATTTACAACAGCCTTTGTATACCTTGTACATCTTGTACCTTATCATCTTTTCCATGTTTCATTGGAACATACCTACTCAGAACTCCACGCAAGTATCCCCTGAACATTTGCCACATTTCTTCCGTACGTTTCCCTGGCAACATCTGTTTCCAGTTTATGCTTCCAAGTTCCTGCCTGATAGCCCCGTATTTCCTCTTATTCCATTTAAACGTTTCCTTAACTTGTCTGTTTCTATCGCTCTCCAATACTATGGTGCAGAAGATAGAATTCTGCTCACTGGGAGATCTGACACCTGACCAGGTTCACGTCCCAATACCAGATCAAGTACAGCCTCTCCTCTTGTAGTCTGATCTACGTATTGTGTCAAGAAACCTTCCTGAACACACCTACCAAACTCTACACCATCTAAACCCCTCACTCTAAGGAGATGCCAATCAATATTTGAGAAATTAAAATCTCTCACCACAACAACCCTGTCACTATTACTCCTTTCCAGAATCTGTCTCCCTCTCTGCTCCTTGATGTTCCTGTTACTATTGGGTTGTCTATATATATATAAAAACACAGCCGGTAGAGTTGTTGACCCCTTCCTATTCTTAACTTACACTCACAAAGACTCGATAGACAACCTCTCCATGACTTCCTCCTTTTCTGTAGCCATGACACTATCTTTTATCAACAGCGCCACCTCCCCCGCCCCCTCCCCCCCCCCCACTCCCTGACCTTTCAGAAACATCTAAAGCCTGGCACTTTAAGTAGCCATTCCTACCCCTACACCATCCAAGTCTCTGTAATGGCCACAACATCAAAACCCCAAGTGCTGATCCACGCTCTAAGCTCATTCGCTTTATTCATGATACTCCTCGCATTAAAATAGACAGATCTCAATCCATAGGACTGAGCGCGTCCCTTCCCTATCACCTGCCTATCCTCCCTTTCGCACTGTCTCCAAGCTTTCTCTATTTGTGAGCCAGCCTCCCTTTCCTCCCTCACTTCAGTTCGATTCCCACCCCCGCCCCCCAGCAACATTCACAAAAATCTTGCTTAAACTACAACTGATGAAAGACACCATACCTTACCATAAATACAAGCCTGCTCCACTTTTAGTATTAGAGTCCTACACATCCAACTGTGGCCAATCCACTGTTACAGGTAGGACAATACACAATAACTCTCTGGCTGTAATTTTACAGAATAAACAAGCAAAAACAACGTTTTAAAATAGCTATAGCCATTCCAAACACACATAACTGACAGAGATCAATTCATGAAAAACATCAGAAATATGCCGAATTTAAGGGAAATTGAAAGAATGTGGAACGTGAACAAAATGTACATTGTCCCGATAGTAATATCCACAACTGGTCTCATCCCAAAACCACTGTACATTAGTACAATTAGCTCCACCCATGTAAATCTTCCGAAAGTCACAATAGTATACACCACGACAGGAGTCTGAAGTTGCCTATCAATTGAGAAATGTTTGTGCTTGGATATGGCCGTACCTCAGGATTTAACAGTTTGAACTGTGAAAGGATAGAAATAATAAGTTCTTTATAAAGCACCTAATTCGGACGATGTTGTTCAATCTGGGATACAGTGGAAATTAGAAAATAAAAGATAAAATAATGGCAGTGTTAAGAAAGGTTCAATTAATTAAAAAAAGTTTTGCGCGTGTGTTTAAAAGTAACAACTGGAGTCTGCATCCCTTACAGTCTCAGTCTCCCTAGTTATAACTGTGTCGAAGACTTTTCACCAGTACTGTAGTGTTAGGTGCTGAACTCCACAGTTTAGGGCAACAGTTCAAAAAAAAAACCTAACCTGCCAATGATTTCGGCAACTGCAACACTGTTTCCCTCTAATATGCTGTTCTCTTTTACCTTGTACGACTTCATTGTACCGGTGTGATTAAATTATCCGTTTGGATCGCATGCAGAAAGGTTTTCCATTGTACCGCGGTACGCGTGACAATAATAAACCAATTTACCGATTTATCGTTGTCAATAATACAGAGCCCCTTGGTTGCTAAGATTTTATACTGGCGTTGGTCGTGGGGATACGTTGGTGGAAGCATCTCTTCCGACAGGAGAAGGGCACAGGCGAGTGATTGGCGACTTAAAACCGGTCGCTTCGGGCAGATGGGACTCGACTCGTCGGCCATGACCGGCCGCTCATCCAAAAGAAGGAAAATTCTGATCTCAACCCTCCGCTGCTTTGCAACTTTACCCTCATTGGGAAGACTTTGGGAGTAAACCCTGTCACGTACACAGTGATGGGTTAAAGAGCCAGCAGAAATACAAAACACTTTGGAGTCCAGTATTGCTATTAACCAATAATATTTGTTAGTAACTACGCAATACAGTAATATAAATGCAGATAAATCAAACAGGTTTGCAATGATTATATACATGTGGAAATATAAGAAAACCATGCTTCTTTAAGTCTAGGGGTAAATAGATAGTCTTACGATAATGAGTAAAATTCAGTTCAGTTCGTGGTAGTGAGTTGAGTAGTGCTGGAGAGAGAGAGAGGGAGAGATTTGAATCTTCAGGTGAGCTGACGCCGTCGATCTTCCCGTTGTCCTCCGAAATCCTTTAAAAGTCACCGACTGTGACAACAACAAAGGGGACCGCTGTTCTCTGGTGGAGCTATCAACCCATGCGAGGGTTGGACACACAAATAACTCCCCTCCGGTCACACCTTCTCTGCACTACGAGAACCACTCATCGATCCGCCTGATCAATACCCCAAAACCCACTTTTTCGGTGGGCACAACAAAGCTCATTGTGTCCAAAATCATGTGTTTCAGGCCTATCATCTGACCTTCTATTTATCTCACCGTACTGAGTACCAACTGTCTCTCAAATAACTCCTCCCTTCTCTCGTCAAACAGGCACTGTCCTTGGAGAAAGTATAAATTACCTGTGAGCAGTCTTCATCTCCCTCTCCCTCTCCCTCTCTCTCTCTCTCCCTCCCTCTCTCTTGCAAACAAGGTGTTTAAGGTGTTTGTGTTAAATAACTCTCTCTGTCTTTTTTCAAAAGCACAGTTCGTAGGGGTAATCGAGCACAGTTTATAAGGGTAATTCAGGACCCCGTCACAACCCAATGGGAAAAGCCTGGAGCTGGAGCAACGCAGACTGGCAACGCCAGCGCTTCTGGTTCCAAACCGTATCGGTCTCTGCCGTTTCTTTGGGTTCATCAGATGCATGGAGAGATGGAGCTAGCTACATGGGCAGCAGTTTTCTCTCCATATCGTAGTGTCCTGGCTTGCGTATCTAGTCAGCGGGACCCAACATCCATGGTCAACTCTGACAGACATAAGACCCATAATACAGCGCCCCACACCCGCACTGCCAGACTGATCAGTAGCATTTGCCAAGACTGCACCCCCTCTCCCAGAAACATGACTTAAATCACTCAGACGCTTGTGGTCCCTCTCACTCACAGAGATACCGTCTTTCACCGCTCCTCCATCTCTAAAACTGAAAACTACCCATTTTCGTTCTTATCATTCCAATGCGTTATCGATACAAAACTTCACGCATATTCCCCTCCTATTTTCATGCAAGAGCAGTGGACACCTGTAACTACCCAGCGTGCAGATTTGCCAAAATGCACAGTGTCCTGCTCTCCATATTTCCACACCAGATGAATATTAACAACGCCTGTTAATGATACAAGTAGTGTTCTAAATATAGTGAAATGTTGTTTTGATGGAAGTGCAGTCAGGATTGCAATAGTATACCAGGGGAATGCTCACCTTCACAAGTAATCAGTACCAGATTATGAGGATTGGACATTTTCTGGGACATTCATCGCTGTAAATTCAGGTGCCTGTGAACAAAATGTTACTTTCTGTCCTAATATCCAGGGAGTCTTGAATTAATTCATGTAATCTTAAACACTGAATGTTGAAATGCATTTATACAGTTCCTTGTCAGATGAGCCATTTAACATTTTGACAATGTTCTCTGTTCCCATGGAAGATGTTCAGCAGAAACACAAGGAGACTCTGCGGACACAAAATGAAACATTGAGAGTGAACACGATCCTGATGACTGAGAAGGTGAAGGTTTTCCAGCTGGTTGATCGATACGCTGAGCTCACGGTCATTTCTACTCTTCGAGATCGGAGACTGGTGGAGCATGAGCTGCTAGCAAGAGGCAGAGACCACGAGGAGTGGAGAGAGAAACATCTCCGCGGAGAGCTGGAGAAAATCCGCATTGATCATCTGTTTCAGAGCAGTTACTCATATAGTTCCTGGGAAAGAATCAAAAGGTTCTTCACACGATCATCTTCGGGAAGTTCGGCTGTCGTGGCCGGAGTCCCGGGGATCGGGAAAACAACAATGGTACAAAAGTTTGTTTATGACTGGGCCACGGGGAAAATATACCAACAATTCCAGTTTGTCTTCAGTTTCAAATTCCGGGATTTAAACTCCATTAACTGTAGAATAAACCTGAGGGAACTGATTCTGGATCAATATCCTTACTTTGGGAATTTCCTGAGAGAGGTCTGGAAGAACCCAGAGGGATTGTTGTTTATATTCGATGGTTTGGATGAATTCAAGCACAGAATCGATTTTGCTGACGGTCGGAGAGACACAGAACTAAAGCACCAGTGCCCAGATCCCAAGTGGTGGTGTGAAGTGTCTGACATAGTGTACAGTTTAATCCAGCACAAGCTGCTCTCAGGGTGTTCAGTGCTGGTGACCACCCGACCCACTGCCTTAGATTTATTGGAAAAGGCGGAGATCAGTGTCTGTGCTGAAATCCTGGGATTTGTTGGTGAGGAACGGAAGGATTATTTCTATAGGCATTTTGAAGATCAGACGGTGGCAGCAGCTGTTTTCAAACACGTGAAGGAGAACGAGATCCTGTACACCATGAGCTACAACCCCTCCTACTGCTGGATCCTCGCTCTGGCACTGGGCCCCTTCTTCACACAAAGAGACAGGGACCCCCAGCGAGTTCCCAAAACTATAACCCAATTATATTCCTACTATACTTACAACATCTTAAAAAACCACGGCCGTGATATTGAGAATCTCCGTGATGTGTTACTCAGGGTTGGTCAGATGGCCTTCACAGGGCTGTCCCAGAAAAAGATCGTCTTTACAGATGGCGATTTGATCAGCTACAATCTGCAGCCTTCGCAGTTCCTGTCCGGGCTCCTGATGGAGCTTTTGGAGAGAGAGAATTCTGCCCGGTGTGTGGTGTACACATTCCCACACCTCACCATCCAAGAGTTTGTAGCTGCAGTCGCACAATTCCTGACTATACATCCCAGGAAAATCCGGAACTTCCTCACTGAGGCCCACAACACGACAGATGGGCGATTTGAAGTATTTCTCCGTTTTGTTGCTGGTCTCTCCTCCCCAATGACAGCTCGGGGCCTGGAGGAGTTTCTGGGTCCATTTGCTAATGAAAGAACCTGCCGGGTGATTGACTGGGTGAAGGAGGAGATTGAACGTCAGATTAGAAACACAGAGACTGAAATTGGTAAAAAGAGCCTCCTGAACACATTGCACTACCTGTTTGAGTCTCAGAATCGTGGACTGGCTCGGACTGCACTGGGATCTGTGGAGACACTTTCATTCCGCGGGATGACGTTGACCCCGATTGACTGCGCGGTCCTGTCTCATGCTATCGGACTCTGTGATACAATAAAACAGCTCAAACTGGAGTACTGCCATATTCAGTGTGAAGGAATCCAGCGGCTGGGACCCGGGCTACACAAGTGCCAAGATTTGAGGTATTTTTTTTTTGTTGTTTTTTTTAACTTTTACTCTGAACAGCGAAACTGTTCCATTGTCTTGTTTCAATGTAAGGGAATTTGTGTAAAACTCTGGTAAATCAGATTGTGAAGAATTGTGAAAAATGCTCAGGAGATTGGTCGGTATTCCTCAAGGACGAGAGGGTTCTGGGATTCCTTGTAAAGGGACGTTGGAGACGTCATCAGATCAGTGAACAATGGCCACTGGTTTAATAGCAGTGAATCACAGGAATGGTCGTGATTCTCGCTGCCAGTGGCACGTCCATTGACAATGTTCCTTCTCACTGTCTCTGACACCCAGACCGACACTGACTGCAGCAGGTGGGTCAGAGATTCACACCCCCTTACCGGTGAGGGACAAGAGACCGTCAGCAGACTGTCCGAGTCAGTGGGAGAGCATTTCTTCTGTGAGATTCCCTCTCCCTTCCCTTCGCTGTGCCTTGCGATTTCCATCAGTCCACCTGTGTGACTGTGCTCACTACCAGATACCCACACCTCATGGGCGCATCTCTTTTCTCCGGTTTGTGGGCCTCTAATTAGACACACCCGTCCGTGCAATCTATTTCTGCCTCCTGGTCTTGTGGGTTCACCTTTTCCATTGGCTATCCTCATCATGGATCTCTCTTCCTCCTGATTGCATCGCTTCACCTTATTCTACTTCCTCCTATGGAATCTCTTTCCATTCCCCTACATCCTTTGGGACCTCCCTTCCACATACACCTTCGTACTGTGGGATCTCCCTTCCACATCCCCTTTCCTCTTGTCTGATCTCTCTTCCCCATCCCCCTGTCTCCTGTTGGATCTCTCTTCCTCATCCCACTCCCCGCTTTGAGGATCCCTTCCACCATTTCAATCGACATTTTCTCCTTCCTGCCGAACTTTCTCCCGCCCTTCTGACCCTCTCAAGTCACCAACACTTTTCTAACCATCGTGGAATGAGACAGAATTTGGTGATTTTTCTGTGTCACACCTATGGACTACATTACTGACGTTCGGTGAATACTCTGGAGCAGGGCAGTGAGGGACCTTGATAGTGATGGGAACTCCGACCAGTGATTTACTGAAGGGTTTAATGTTTCCTGAAATATCCGAGTGAAAGAAATTTCATGAGACCCACGATTTGAATCGCATTGTTCATCAATTTGTCTGTTTGCGTTTAGACTTGGGGATAATAAACT
This sequence comes from Mobula birostris, assembly GCF_030028105.1. Taxonomy (NCBI): domain Eukaryota; kingdom Metazoa; phylum Chordata; class Chondrichthyes; order Myliobatiformes; family Myliobatidae; genus Mobula; species Mobula birostris. The sequence goes on along the minus strand of NC_092382.1, from coordinate 48,421,229 downwards.
GGGAGATTCAGGAGTGCAAGTGGTGGCTGCGGCTCTCAGAAACCAGGAGTGTAAAGTACTGACACTGTGGTAAGTACCAGGCTGTGGGAGATTGTCTTTACAGTCACTGGGTGTCTGACACTGAACAATAATGTGATCATTAATTGTGCTACTGATAAACACTGGGGATTTTTATCTCCTGTTTCTATATCCTTCGCCCCACTCTCTCACATCTCCAGGCTGGACTACGTTGGTCTCACAGATTCTGGTGCCGAACATCTCGCCTCCGCTCTCAGTACAAACCAATCACTGGTGGAGCTGAACCTGAGTGGTAATGAACTGGGAGATTCTGGAGTGAAACCGGTGTCCGTGGCTCTGAGGAACCCGGAGTGTGAAATACAGAAACTGTGGTAAGTACCAGACTGAGAGATTGTGTTTACAGTCATTGGGTGTCTGAGACCAAATATTAATGTGATCAGTAATTGTATTACTGATAAACTCTGGGGATTTGTACCGTCTCCTGTCTCTCTGCGTCCTTTACTCTTACTCTTTCTCTCGTTCATCTCCAGGCTCTACAGTGTCGGGCTCACAGATTCTGGTGCCGAGGATCTCGCGTCCGATCTCAGTACAAAACGATCAATGGAGGTGCTGAGCTTGGCATCAAACTCGCTCACAGACCTATTTGTCCCCGCTCTCCGTCGCCTCGTACTGAACCTCCCGCATCTGGAATGGATCCGGTGAGTGTTTGTGTTAATGTTCAATGTGATAAAATATCAGCGGACTCACGGGTTTTCTGGTGATATTTATCTGTGTGTGTTGTTGAAAATTAACCCTAGTTCCCTGTTACGACACTATAGTGTAATCCATTTATTTCAGTTTTTTCCTCCATCTGTTTCAGCCTAGCGGGGAATCAGTTTAGTGAGACAGGGAAAATGGAACTGGAGTCTCTGACGGAACTCCGACCCGGACTGAAAGTGGAGCTGTGAACGTCTGCATGTGTGAACATCCCCGCCCGCGGGATAGGGGTATTTTGACCAATTTCCTTCCCTCCTTCAATGCGCGCCCTCCTCTTTAATTTCCAACGGATCTAATGGACCCTGGTCCTGGGCGAGCCCTCTGTGTCGTCAGAGTTGGCCCCGCAGTGACGTATTCCGCCTTACGTCAAGTGTCGCTGCCTTCCAGCGTTCGTCCGTGTTGAGAGCTCCGCCAAGTGTGACCCCGGGAAATTACACAGACAGGAAGACTCCGTGGGTGGGGCTCAGTTCCCAGGGTGGGGTTATCCCGGGAGAGGATGCTTTTGTTCACTTTGAGTTGAGGACGGTGCATTCGGCAGTCTGGCCGATATAATGATGTTAAATTGACAAATCCCTCGGCAGTGACACTGGTCTGCAGCGATCTCGGACACTACCCTGAGATGTGATTTTATAAACATAGGCTCTACGATGCAGAGTGTCGCTGAGAAACGGGACTGATTATTCAACCTGTCACTCGTTGTCTGCGGTCAGTTAATTGTGTGTGACTGTGGTAGAGGTTGCAGCCCCTGTCTAAGTATCTGACGAGGCTGCTGCTCAGGTTCGGGCTGCATTTCAGCCCCGCGCTTCTCATATACGGGCACCCAATACAGAACAGGGCGGGTCGCAAGGAGGATCTCCTGGTAGGATTGTTCCTGGGCCGGGCCAAAATGGTTATTCACGGATCCAGACGGCGGTACGTGGAGGGCTGTGCCCGTCCGAATGGTTGTCCCCCTTCCGAGGATGCGTTCGTGCCCAGCTGTCCTCGGAGAGGGAGCATGCGTCGCAATAGGTACATTGGGGGATTTCCGGGAGCGCTGGGCCCCACAGGGAATCGACTGTTTAATAGACGCTAGTAGCCATTTTTTTTTTAAACTGAGTGTACTCACAGTATTGTAAAATATGAGTGGTTGTACCTTGTGTATTTGTTGTGCAAATAAACTTTTATAGTTTTGTAAATAAAACGGTGAGCAGTTTACTAATTCCCGAATGCCACGCACTGTTTAATTTACATTTGTCATGATGAACTGTATAGACCGCTGTAACGCCTCGTCCATGCAGACAAAATCGAATGAAGAGATTAGAAGCACCGATAAAATATCTGGCGCTAGTCCACTGAAGTCCCGAAGAGGGAGGAATGCGAGTGGAACACCGACATTAAACACGTGGTGAATCACTATCACGTCGCACACTCCCAGCGTCAGATACGGACTGAAGCTCCCTCCGTACCGTCCCATCACACATTACCAGGGTCAGACACAGCGAATCCCCTACACACCGTCCAATCAAAAAAAAAAAAAAAAAATCTCGGGTCAGACACAGTGTTAGTACACAATCCGAATCAACTCACCAGTTATCAGACACAGAGCGAACCTCCCTCGGCACCGTCCCATCACAAAACTTTGTGATCAGACACAAAGTGCAGCTCCCTACGCACCGTCCTTACACACAAAACCAGGGTCACGGTTTCATCACAGACTACCACAGTCAAATTCAGAGAGAAGCTCCCTCCGACAAAGCAAGTCCGTCAGTGACTTCTCCGGATAAAAGTGGGTGATAGCATATCAACCAGCTGAAATCGGTGGGGCAGAAACAGGAATGTTATCACCATCGGCACATAACAATTGATGTACATGGCAGACCTGACTTGGGAGACCTCAGAATGGAACAACTGTCCCAAGAAGATGGGAAGATGAGGATAAAGGGGAAGCCTGTTAGGACCGAGATTAGGAAAAACTTCTTCACACAGAGAGCGGTGAATCTGTGGAACTCTCTGCCACAGGAAACAGTTGAGGCCAGTTCATTGGCTATATTTAAGAGGGAGTTAGATATGGCCCTTGTGGCTAAAGGGATCGGGGGTATGGAGAGAAGGCAGGTACAGGGTTCTGAGTTGGATGATCAGCCATGATAACACTGAATGGCTGTACAGGCTCGAAGGGCCGAATAGCCTACTCCTGCACCTATTTTCTATGTTTCTATGTTTCTATCGAACAGGCACTATCAAGGGGATAATTTTCAGTCCTCTCATCCTGAAAATCAGGACAGTTTTGTCAAAAGTAAGATATCCTGAATCGAAAATGGGTAAGTAAAGACGGGCGGCTTGAGTCCAACGACAATTGGGAGCCTAGATTGGATGGATTCGAAGAATAGATACAAAATATGGACATGAAATAATTTAATATTTAAACCGGAATTAAGAGCAGATATTACACTTGTGCGTTACAGGTTTAATTCAACATGAAGGGAATAAGGTATTGTACTGCGATGGCATCAACCATGACTGGGGCCAAGTTCCGTCTTGTTCCAGAGACAGTAGAGCGGACAAATGTGTTAACAGTGATCTCGTTGCTTGGTAAACACACAGTGAACAGAAACGAATCATTTCAACGGGCACGGGTAATACGGTCTAACAAAGGATAAACTGAGGACCCAAACTTGTATTATACATACCTGGACAAAAGGTATAGTCCCTATGCTATAAAACTCTAGATGTGAGATTATTCAGTATCCCAGATGATATCTATATGAGTCAGTATCCAGGTCCAATTATTCAGCAGCCTTCAGGTAATGATGGCCATGGTAAGATCACAGTTATGTGAGATCGCACTCTTGTGTATATTGAGTGGGGCAGTCATCTACACAAGAGGTATATCGACTGGGGTGGTTTCTCAAAGGTTGCTTTTATCATTATAAACTGTCAACAGTGGAATGTAGTTCACGGTGAGAGTAGAATGGGGCAGGTTCTAAAGGACCCGGAGAAGAGTTTCTTTGTCAGGGGCCAAACCCTTTCTAGGATTTCAATACTGTTAGACAAATCAGTACCCCATACCCACAAGAAACGGAAGCTACACTGGAGCCTATATGTAGTGAGACCCAGCGTAATACAAACGGGTTAGGATTAGTGTTAGAGGATACAGGGGAATTTGTCACTTTGGTACCAGCGTACCAGCAGGTGCAGGTAATCTTTAATCTAACTGAAATAACGGTGCCTGAATGGCGCTCACATACAACAAAACCATGAAGTACTCACCTTCTTGGGAGACAATAAAGCAGGAGTAAGTTTAAGCCAGTCAAAGATAGAACGTAAAGAGAACTATTGGAGTGAGTGGGAGCAGGTTATGCATCGGGGTAGCAACGATCAATACCCTAAATATAGCAGAACGAGAAAGCCAGGTACAGTCCCTCCATCAGAAAATAAAGAGTATTACTGGAGAGAATTACCAAGAGCAGGTACAAACTGATTGGTCGAGATGCATCTCAGGTAACTCTGGATACTTTTAAATTTCTGAAGCCCCTTCAAGGTACAACAGATCTGATTATTGGCCACATAGACCTCATGTCTAAGGAAATGCTTAAAACTGAGATATGTGCTACATATGCTAGTTGGTTGCTTACCATGATCGGCACTAATTTATTACAACTTGGTGCACATGAATTGCCAAATTTGGTCTCAGATGAGCAACTAAATGAATGGGTCAGAGAAAGGGTGCCATTGTGTCATATTAGAAGCCTTATAATAACCGACAGAGTACGGGGTACCTGTGATAGTCATAGTAGTCAAAGTCACACTTTATTGATCCTGGGGGAAATTGGTTTTCGTTACAGTTGCACCATAAATAGTTAAATAGTAATATGTAAATTATGCCAGGACATAAGTCCAGGATCAGCCTATTGGCTCAGGGTGTCTGACCCTCCAAGGGAAGAGTTGTAAAGTTTGATGGCCACAGGCAGGAATGACTTCCTATGACGCTCTGTGTTGCATCTCGGTAGAATGAGTCTCTGGCTGAATGTACTCCTGTGCCCACCCAGTACATTATGTAGTGGATGGGAGACATTGTCCAAGATGGCATGCAACTTGGACAGCATCCTCTTTTCAGACACCACCGTCGGAGAGTCCAGTTCCATCCCCACAACATCACTGGCCTTACGAATGAGTTTGTTGATTCTGTTGGTGTCTGCTACCGTCAGCCTGCTGCCCCAGCACACAACAGCAAACACAATCGCACTGGCCACCACGGTCTGGTAGAACATCCTCAGTATCGATGATGGAAAAGGAAGGTTTTATGCTGGAGCAGTAGTCCACATCCCCCAACATTGAAATAAGTCAACCTACCTTTTCAAAAGGGTTCACAATGTTGGGAAATATCATGACAATACATAGATATCTTTAAGTAACTCAGCAGTACATGCTATTGTTATGAATTGTACTGAGAAAGGGAATAGATTTATCAAGATTCTGTCAAGGGGGAGACCACTGGTCTTGTCCAGAAGAAATGACAAAGCAGAAGCTTAGAAATTGTGGTTTCACTACTTATCACAATTGTTCTTTTTCTATTTTCCCTGTAAATGATCAGTCCTTCTGACAATATACATTGGTGGAACAGACATATTATATCGCAACAGGAGCCACAAGTTATATCAAGGGATGGAAACAATGCCCTTTGGAAAGTCACAACGTCGCCATTGGGACTGTGGCTTTAGATAAGACCATTGGAGGATGAACCTTGCATCAGTCAGCAGGAGGCAGAGTAATAAAGGAGAACTTCAAGATCCAACACACTGATACAGATGAATATCTGCGGGGCTATGTTATTACTGAATTGCCACCAATTCCTCACTTGACTGCAGACTGGATAAATGTTGCTGAGGAGGCAAGGGAGATAATGCATCAATAGACTAAACACACCAAGCTTATTAAACACACGCTGGTAAGGCAAATGAACTATTGAGTTACCCAGGCTTTTGGAATTGGGGGACAAATGTTTAAATACATCCATGGGTAAGAATAGTATCACATGTTGCTGTAATACTAATTTTATGTACCCTGATAATTGTATTACTCAATGTATGTCAACTGAAAAGCCGGAAGGCTGAAATAATGCGAAAAATTGAGGGCAACGCTTTTTTGAAACAGCAGGGGCCATTGTCACTATACGGTGTGTGAACTTAGTTGGTAAATGTCAATACTTTTATAGAATATAAGTGTTGCACACCGACTGGGGATCCATAGCAGTCTTATGGCCAGTCAACTGAAATGAGAGGGGGATAATGATCCGAAGATAAATATATTTGGATCAAGAGGAGGGAAATGTTGGCCAGAGGAAACTGCAGTCTGATCAAGGACAGGGGAAGCAGGCAAGTCAGTTGCCTTTGTTCACCCCATCCCCCATTTTGTGGACTGAACAGTTTCTTGCTCTTGGATAATCCAATCAGAGCAACTGAATGTGGACATTGGAAGCTTCAGGTAATGATCTGCTAAACCTGAGACCATTCTCAAACAAGTAGCCATTTGTTATGTAAAGGGCGTGGACTCAGAACTGACGCCTGACTCAGGGAGAATCTAATCAGAGCAATAAACCTGAGACCATTCTCAGAGGAGTTGATACTTGTTATGTAAAATGCCAGACCTTCAATCGGTAACCTCATTAGACTCTGTCTGGGTTGCCTCATTTAACTGGTTTGGGCCAGTCAGAGTGTGAGAACACACATGCACAAGGCTGGGGTGGGCAGAGCCATGAAACAATGTCGGCTGTAGCCCTGTACAATGAGCAGTAAGAGGGCGACCCAGGTACGTCAGGTGACCTTGAGCCAACGGGATGGGAATCCAACAGTTCAAGTTGTGAGGGTCAGTATGAGACTCAGGAGTCCAGATAGACAGGGGCGATAACGCTCCAGCAGCCAGAGACCAACCATCGCGACTCGGGAGGACCGCACGGACACTTGGAGACCGGGATCACGTAGATCGTGCACTCCTTTTCCGGGTAATACCTTTTCTCTTCACTGACTGTTCATGGAGTGTCAGGGGTTCAAATAGGGTGCAGACCTGTAGATAAGAGTGTCAATCCACCTGTTTTTTTTAGTTAAAATAATAAAGGTTACTTCTCGGTATATACATATTCTCTATGCCTCACTGATCATTTTTACAAGGGGTGATTCTTGTAACAAGTTAATCCCGTGATTGTACACTTTCCCTCTTGATGGAAAATTAATAATTTAATATGCAGACTAGGGGCCGGGCATTTAGAACTAAATATAATATTAACGTGCTAATCGTGTTCGGATGTTCAGTCACAGCCCGTGGTCAATGATGACGGGTATTATTACTGACAGCAAACTTGAGTTAATTGACGAGTTTAGATATCAACGTCACTGCTGTCTCCGAGTTGGGACAGAAAATGTAATAACAGTGTTAGTTTAGTGAGGGAAGTTCTGAATAAGCAATGAGATGATCTATGCGGATATTCATGGACCCGATAAAAAACATTTCTCACATGACTGCCGATATTGAGGGAGTGACCTTGTCTGTGTGGCCAATGACCGGTCTGACTACGCAATGAAAACACCAGTGATGCGTCATCAGCGACGTGATCGTTCTGTTTACTAAGAACTAGTCCCAGAATCGTTCTCGGAGTAAGAACGATCTTATCCCACGGCGTTGTCTGATAAGTTGGTTGGAAATTTCTAAAGACACGGACAAATACAGTACGGAAACAGGCCGTTCGGCCCGTGTAGTCGTGCTAAACTATTCTCCTAAGTCCCATCGGCGAAGATAAGGCAAAAAAAAACTAGAGCAATTCCGCCACCCGCCCACAGTGCGGATTGGCATTCGAATTTCCTCAACACTAACATCGGTTTTTCAAACTGTCCTTAACATTGTGACTGCAAGATGTTTCTGGAATCCTATAATTTATCAGAGCGATACCCGGGACAAGAGCTAATTTCCAGTATCGACCTGCGAACTGGGTGAACTGGATCTTTCGCAGTCACTGTTAAACGTGAGAAGTTTCGCGAACACAGGAGAGGTTTCACGCTGGAGCGGAGCAGGGCGGCTGGAACAGGCGAACAGTGGGACTTTGACGGCAGAGCTGTGGGTCACAAGGAGGGCGCTGATCTGAACTAACAAATGTAGGTCTTTTCACTGGGAAGGGAGGGGGATAGCAACCTGCGAATGCAGGAAAAAAAGATTAAAATAATCGTCAATGAGCCGGAGTGAGAAATCATTCGCGATGATAAAGCGGTGAGTAATGAGACAAACAAGGACAACGCCGGGCTCAGTTGGTGCAGAGTTTGCCTGCAATGGGTGGTGAATTAATTGGGCCAGGCAGGGAAACATCACTAATTCATGACATCCTTTCAGTAATGAGAGCCAGGGGATGTTTTATCGCGTCCTTCAGTTGCTCCCTGAACTTGGTCTGGGTGACGGCGTAAAGAGCCGTGTTTGTGCAGCAGCTCAGAAGCTGCAACATTGAGCCTAGTCCTCGCAGAGAATCAGCAGGAAGCGTCACGGCAGACAAAGCAGACAGTCGGTTCCAAGCAGAATACACAGTGAACGGTGCCCACAGCAGGACGAAATTGCCAGAGATGATCGCAGTAAAACGAGGGATTTCCTGCGACTCTCCATCTGCGGGTCTCTGGCACTCTGTCCCTTGTCAGCACGCCGGAGTCTCCTGCGCCCTCTGCTGGTGACTATAACATGCCGGACAGTTAATCCATTCGTCAGCAGGACCAGCAGGAATGGGATTACAGGAGTGAGAAGGTAATTAAATAAATCCATTGGTATTGCGACAGATGAAGGCACATAATATGCGGTGTCCCTACAAATAAATGGAGCAATTATTAGTGCATAACGCCCTGACAGCCGAAAATACCAGTAAGTCTTTATTAAACAGCTGATTACATCCACTGTCCCCAGAATCACAGCCGCAGTTTTCCCAGTACAATATTTTGTTTTCAACTTCTGGCAACAAATGGCCACAAACCGGTCAAATGTGAAAATGACGCTGAACCAGACCGAACAATCGGTGGCGGCGTAAAGCAGGAAGCTATGGATTCTACACACTGGTGTATCCCTAGCCCCGAGAAAAAACTCCATACGCAAATAATTAAACGGAATCTTGTTCAATATCAGGTCCAGGATAACGACCATAAGATCTGCAGCTGCCATGGCAACCAGGTAGCGAGTGACAACTCTGGAGAGACCGCACGTTCCTCTGGACAAGATTAAAATCGTCACCAGGTTCACTGCGAGAAGCATAAAAAAAAAATCAGTGGACACACATCAGGGAGCGTTCTCTGTGAAGTGGACATACAATTTATCGGATTTGTTGTCTGTCATGTTAGTAAATCATTGGTCATCTGTAAGTCTAGTCATAGTCATAGTCATACTTTACTGATCCCGGGGGAAATTAGATTTTCGTTACAGTTGTTCCAAAAATAATGAATAGTAATAAAACCATAAATAGTTAAATAGTAATATGTAAATTATGTCAGGAAATAAGTCCAGGACCAGCCTATTGGCTCAGGGTGTCTACCCTCCAAGTGAGGAGTTGTAAAGTTTGATGGCCACAGGCAGGAATGACTTCCTATGACGCTCTGTGTTGTATCTCGGTGGAATGAGTCTCTGGCTGAATGTACTCCTGTGCCCAACCAGTACATTATGTAGTGGATGGGAAACATTGTCCAAGATGGCATGCAACTTGGATAGCATCCTCTTTTCAGAGACACCACCGTCAGAGAGTCCAGTTCCATCCCCACAACATCACAGGCCTTACGAATGAGTTTGTTGATTCTGTTGGTGTCTGCTACCCTCAGCCTGCTGCCCCAGCACACAACAGCAAACATGATAGCGCTGGCCACAACAGACTCGTAGAACATCCTCAGCATCGAGGGAATCAATTATTACATTCAAATCGTAAGTGAAATCAGAGAAAAAAAATCTAACGCAATATTTCCGAACTGATATTACTCAAAAGCAACAGCGAAAAGCACAGATAACGATCACTGATAATTGGCAACTTCGGGCGTTTTTGGGGAGAAGATGCAAATGGAACATCAAACACAAACTCTACAGAAACTTAAATAACTTTCCGCAACAATGACTCTTTAGATCAACAGCAGGCTCCCCCTCCTGATCATTATACCCCACCATGCAAAAGTCTTTTACACACACACACACACACACATACACACACACACACACACACACACACACACACACACACACACACATACACACACACACACACACACACACACACACACATACACACACACATATATATATATATATATAGAGAGAGAGAGAGAGTGAGGGAGAGAGAGAGAGAGAGAGAGAGAGAGAGAGAGAGAGAGTTAGGGAGCCTAAGAATATTATACAGTATCGTATTGTCAACGTGGAGTGGAGAACCAGCTTGCAAATCTGGCAGGAGAAAACTATTTTGCGAATTATTGACAATTACAGAATGTCTCCTCGGTGTTTCACGCTCCCTCCCACTTTTCCCAACTATGATCCCCTCTGCCTGACCTCTTCCATTTCTCAGTCCACAACAGAGACCCATATGAGAAACAGGTTTATCATCAACATCTTATGACAGGAAATTAGTTATTCTTGCGACAGCAGTACAGTGGAATGCACACAATTACTACGGTACTGTGCAAAGGTCTCAGGCATCCTCGCTATACATAAAGTACTGTCAATGATCATCCTGTCTGCAGTAGCTCCGGTGAATTCGCTCAACGTGCGAGTGATTCAGAGCAGCGGAATCTGTCCAAGTTTCGCACAACCCTGTAACCGATTCGAAGCTGCTGACATAAAACTCGGATAAGCTGGTCGACTCTCTGGGACACTTTGAGCGGGAGATGTGATTTTGCTGCGGCAGATTCCTGCCCTTATAAAAGAGATTTTCCTCTATTCCTTTGCATTTATTCCATTCCTGCTGAAATTTTACTTATCCGCAGTAATGTCCCTCTTTTATCCCCAAAGCAATGCATCGCTGTCAGAATTTTATGGCCTGTTCGTAATTTTCCAGTTTGTGGATTTTTTTTTCGCTTCAGAACACCGACAGCGTTCACAGCCAAATGTAAACGCCGACGGTAATAAAAGCATTAGTGGAGAACGTTTTTGAATGGAATCTGTTGTACAAGGAGTTCTCTAAATCACTGAGGTCACAGTCAAATGAGCAGGCCGAAAATTTCAAAACAACAACAGTATGGACATCTGATAGAGACATCGTTTGGAGGATAGTCAGAGGACAGCGAATACTCGCAAGAACATTTTAACAATAGTATAGTAGAAATTGAGATCTCTCCTTTTTTTTGAATAAAATGCCAATGTAATTCAAGGAAGAATTCTAAACTTCGAACGGTATTGCAGAATTCAATCCATATAGACAACTACATTTTCTGCTGCACAATGTTATTCAGATGAATATTGTTTGAAATTACCAGAGAATAAGCGAGTCGAGAATATTCACCATAATGTAACTTCCCTCAGAAGAAGACAGGTAATGAGCAGTTTCTCTTTATCATTATTATAACCCAATTCTGCGAAAGCCTCAGAGTGACATTTGAAAAGCGAATGAAGGATTGTTTTAAAGCACGTGAATTACAACAGGAAAGGACAGAGGTGAAACAACTTAGATATTTGCTCACCGATTCCGATAATGCGGAGATGGAGCTGCAACAGGACGAATGCCAGTGGTGAACCGTGAGGAAATGACAACGGATTACCTGGACAGCCCGAGAGTTTTAGAATAGACAGTCGGTTCTGGGAGAAGTGGGAAGGCGGGATGTTCTGTTCGGTGACGTGGCAGGCACATACGGAGCTTGGCGGCGCTGGGTGTGCAGTGACTTTGGCGGGTAGTTGATAGTCAGACGGGTTGTCTGCGAGAATAATCCGCATTTGGAAGTCAGATTAAATTCCGTTGCAAACACAAGGAGTTTGAAGCAACTTGATTCAAAAGTCGATATTTTTGAGCGGTCGATGGAGCGACTGAAAGGAAGCAACGCATCCAGAGGCAAAATATCAGAACCTCGTTCGTGAACTGATGTGAGCAACGATTGAACGGGGTTTACCAATTGGATCATTGTCCATTACACCCGCAGAATTTCAAGAACCACAGTGAACAGCATAATGCAGAATTTGAACGTTTGGAGATTTCTTACCTGGAGTGTGCGGCAGTAGCAGTAATTTCGAATGGGTGATAAACATTAGAATTGTAAATTTAACATTGTATAGATGAGCTTTGAAGAGACACTCACTGGGAAGAGCAATGATAGCGAGACCAGGGTAGTAAATCACTTGAATGACTTTTAATGCGTGCGTGATTCGAAAGTCCAAGGTCATCCATTCATACTTCGCAAAGATAAATTGAGCAGCCCAGAAGACATTCTTCGGAGCTTCTGTCGCATTCCACGCTGCTGTTCCCGGACTCTGATCCATTACGGAACGAACAAACCTTCCTTCCGCAGAGTGTGCTCTCTCTGTCCCGCTGTGTGGATCAGCGAACCGCTGTGAGTTCCGGAGCGGCTGTTCAGTGATAACTTAGTGATTCCGATGATTACTAATAGCAGAGGGGAACTCTCTTGTGGCGCCAAAACCCTCCTTGGAAATGACGATGTTGGCATTTAATGAAATGACAGACGCAGTTAACCCTTTTTGCATTACAGCTGAGCAACAGGTGTGAGAGTTGTCAAATGATTTCGAGCATTAAAGTTTTATATATTCATAATTTGTTTAGATATTTTTCAGCAGATTTAGCAAAAATGAGGCTTAGTAAAATTCAAGGATGAAGTAAAATGTGTACTTCCTCTCATTAATCACGTTTAAAAGAAAAGGATATTTGTTTCAAAAAATTACTTTTGAAACATTATGATTGTAAAGCAGAGTGGCTTGAGTGGCTTACAGAGAGAGAGCGAGACTGAGAGAGAGGGGGAGAGAGAGGAGAGAGAGAGCGGGGGGAGAGAGAAAGAGGGAGCGAGAGAGAGTTTTAAAGTGCAAAATCAGTTGCATTGGGACAGTTCCACTGTCTCGACCTCAGAGATCTGTGTCCAGTGGTATAAACAACCGTCACAAAATGACCTCTTTCTTGTTCCCAGTGAAGAACCGTGAGGTTATCTATGCCTTGACATGTCCTTCGCTCTCTCCGAATGCAAACAGATACTTACAGAATCAAAATCAGGTTTATTATCACCGACATGAGTCGTGAAATGTGTTAATTTAGCAATACATATTATAGAAGAAAAAGATAAATAAATCAATTACAGTGTATGAGTATCGAACAGACTAAAACATGGTGCAAAATAGAAACATTAAACATTCAGGCAGTGTTCACGGATTTAAAGTCCATTTAGGAATCGGTTGACAGAGAGGACGAAGCTGTTCCTGAATCGCTAACTGTGAGTCTTCAGGCTTCTGTATGGTACCAATGAGAAAAGGCCGTGCCTGGGGTGCTGGGGGTCCTTAATAATGGACGCTGAGCCGCTCCTTGAAGATGTGCTGGGTACTTAGTAGGCTGGTACCCAAGATGGAGCTGCCTAAATTTACGACTATCTGCAGCTTCTTTCGGTCCTGTGCAGTAGCCTGCCTCACCCCAAACCCTTCTTATCAGACAGTGATAGAGCCTGTCAGAATGCTCTCCCATCTATTGAAGTTTTTGAGTGTATTTGTTGACATACCAAATCTCTTCAAACTAAAAATGAAGTATAGTCGCTGTCTTGTCTTCTTTATAGCTGCATCGATATGTTGGGACCAGGTTAGGTCCTCAGAGATCTTGACACGCAGGAACTTGGAACTGCCCACTCTCTCCACTTCTGATCTCCCTATGAGGATCGGTATCTGATCCCTTGTCTTGCCGTTCCTGAATTTCACAATCAGCCCTTTCGTCTTACTGACGGTGCGTGCAATGTTGTTGCTGAGACACCACTCCACTAGCTGGCATATCTCGTTCCTGTGCGCCCTCTCGTCTCCATATCATATTCTACCAACAATGGTTGTGTCATCAGTACATTTATAGATAGTATATGAGCTATGTCTAACCGCACAGTCATGGGTGTACAGAGAGTACAGCAGTGGGCTAAGCACACCGCCCCCCCCCCCGCCCCGAGGTGCACCAATGTTGACCGTCAGCGTGGAGGAGATATTAACACCAACCCGCACCAGATTGTGGTCTTCCAGTAAGGAATTCGAGGATCCAATTGCAGAGGGAGGCACAGGGGCCCAGGTTCCGTAACTTCTCAATCAGGATTGCGGGAATGATGGTGTTAAATGCTGAGCTATTGTCACCAAACAGCATCCTGCATAGGTATTTGTATTATCCAGGTGGTCTAAAGGCGGATGAAGAGCCATTAACATTGCTTCTGCCATTCACTTGTTGTGGCGATAGGCAAATTACAGTGGGTCCAGATGCTTGTTGAAGCAGGAGTTTACCCTAGTCATGACCAACCTCTCAAAGCATTTTATCACTGTCGATGTGAGTGCAGCCGGGTGATAGTCATTAAGGCAGCTCACATGAATCTTCTTCGGCACTGGTATAATTGTTGCTTTTTTTTTGGAGGAGTGGGAAATTCCACCCGCAGCAGTGAGAGGTTGAAAATGTCCTTGAATACTCTCGCCAGTTGTTTGGCACAGGTTTTCAGAGTCTTTCCAGGAATTCCATCAAACCTTTCGCCTTGCGAAGATGCACTCACTTTAAAGATAGCCTAACATCGGCCACTGAGACGAAGACCAGAGCGTCACCGCGTTCAGCAGGGGTCTGCACAGCTGTAGTTGTACTCCCGCATAGTTGGGTATATCTGGTAGTGAAGCACCGCTGCCATTCATGCTATTGGGTTTTGCTTTATAGGGAGTAATGTCTTGCAAACCCTGCCAGAGTTGTCGTACATCCGATGTCGCCTCCAACCTCGCTGGAAATTGTCGCTTCACCCTCCACAAATCATACCTGGTTTTCTGGTACAGACCAGATCGCCAGATTTAAATGCCACAGATCTAGGCTTCAGCAGACGACGTATCCTCCGGTTCATCCACGGCCTTTGGTTTGGGAATGTACAGTAATTCTTTGTAGACACACACTCAGCCACACAGTTTTAATGAAGTTGCTAAAAGCCACACTATACTCATCCAGATTCGAAGATGAATTCCTGAATACCGTCCAGTCCACCGATTCAAAGCAGACCTGTAGGCGCTCCTGCGCTTCCCTTCACCGTACCTTCTTGGTCCTCACTGCTGGTGCTGCAGTCTTCGGGCTCTGCTGTACTCAGGGAGCAGAAGTACAGCCAGGTGATCAGACTTCCCGAAGTGAGGGCGTGGAATAGCACAGTAGGCATTCTTGATGGTGGTGTAACAGTGGTCCAGTGTGTTGTTCCTCTGGTATTGCAAGTGATCTGTTGATGGTAATTGCTTCGTGATTTTTTTTTCAGATTGGGACGGTTAACATCCTCCAAAACGCTGGTGAGAGCGTTGAGGTACGCTGTTTCGTGTATGTTGATCCCATTGCTCTTTCCTTATGCCACCAAAATTTTTGACTAAAATGTCTGTTCTCTCTTCTCTCCAACAACCTTGAAACAAGTAGAGTGATGATCATTGGTCCCAAACGAGGTCCGCACTGACACAGAAGCCTCTTGAACCGTCTTGTTCCCCCAGAAGCGATCGAGTGCAATGGTCTGACTTTCAATATGATCATCACCATTTTATTTTTCAAAGCAGTCCCGGAGGCACAAAGCACATTTGACCCAATCTACATCGTTGGAACGTTGGCAGTCTCAGGCAATATTTGTGAGGAGTTTATTAAGTAATATTATTATTATTATTATTTCTACTGCTACTATTATTACTGTTATTGTATTGGCGTGTGGCCAAGTGGTTCAGGTGTTCGTCTAGTGATCTGAAGGTCGCTAGTTCGAGCCTTGGCTGAGGCAGCGTATTGTGTCCTTGAGCAAGGCACTTAACCACACATTGCTCGGCGATGACACCGGTGCCAAACTGTATGGGTCCTAGTGTTTCTGGGAAGAGGTCTCCAACTCTGAGTCGGGCTTTCGATGCTTCTTTGTCACCAGTTAGTCTGCCCAAATCATTGCAATGTCTCCCATGGAGGGTCATACTCGTTCCACTGGTTAACGTATTCTTCCATAGTGCTGATTCATTTTTCTGAGTTGGCCTCTCATTTAAGTTTTCTGGTCTGTATTTCTTATCAGAATTGCATATACCTGCATGGAGTGCTGAATCCTGTTTATTTTGTATGAAAATATATACTTCAGAAATATTATCAGATAGTTGGGTGATTTTTTAAATGTCTATTTTAGCTCTTTCTCCTTCGGTTCTCAGTAGTGTTTATCTAAATGTGTTTGAGTGTAAATAGACTTTTCTAAATTTGTCAATTCAGTTCTTATTTTTAATTGTGAAGTTTCCAGACTGGAATGGGACCAAGATATTTTGCTGAAATAATATGCTAATATGGGTATAACAAAGGTGTATATTGCCTTTGTTGTATTTGCTATGTCATGGAGATCTGCTTGGGAAATCCTATTATGCCCTTAAGTAAATTTTGTCAACAGTTGTTGTTTTTTTTTTAATTTTCGCCCTATTTTCTATTTTATTTACCTGTTAATATTCCGGATACCTGGGCCAAAACGGTGATTCCCATCGATAGATGCTGCCTGACCTGCTGAGCTCCTCCAGCACATTGTGAGTATGGCTTAAGACCTCCAGCATCTGCAGTATCTCTTGTGTCCCATATTCTTGTATGTTTCCGAAAAAGACATGCAAGTAGGCAGAGAGGGTGCTGTGGCTCTGTTGGTAAAAAAGTTAAATCAAATCATCAGAAAGTTGACATGGTTTTGGAAGGTGTGGAGTCATCGTGGGTAGAACTAAGGAACTGCAAGGGTGAAAAGATTTTGATTTGTTTTGGAGACCCCCAAACAGTAGTAAGTATATTGTCTGCAAATTAGAACGGAAGAAAGAAAATGCATGCCAAAACAGCAATGTTACAAGAGTAATGGGAGATAGTCAGCAGACAGATTGGGAAAATCAGGTCGGCGCAGGATCCCAAGAGGGAGATTTCCTAGAATGCCCACAAGATGGTTTTTTTTACAGCAGCTCCTGATTGAGCCCAGCTGGGGATGAGCTATTCTCAACTGGGTGTTGTGCATTGAACCGGAATTAATTAGAGTTACTTAATGAAGAAGAACCTATAATGGCAAATGATCTTAATGTAATGGAATTCACCCTGAAATATGAGAAGGAGTAGCTAAAGTGAGATGTACCAGTATAACCATAGAATGAATAGAATTACAAAGTCATGAGAGAAGAATTGGCCGAAATTGAAAAGAAAAGAACATGGGCAGGGATGACGACAGAATGGCTGGAATTTCTGGAAGCAATTCAAAGGCACAGGATATATACATAAAAAAGAGGAAGATGTATTCTAAAGACAAGATGAAACAATCATGGCGAAGCCAACATAAAACAAGAAAGAGAGGGCATATAACAGAGAAAAAATGCTGGGAAGTTAGAAGATTGGGAAGCTTTTAAAAACCAACAGATGGCAACTTTAAAAGAAATAATTCAAAAGAAGAAAAAAGATGGAATACCAAGTTAAGCTAGCCAGTGATATTAAAGAGGATGCCAAATGTTTCTTCAGACACATAAAGTGTAAAGGAGAGGCGAGAGTGGATATTGGACAACTGGACACCGATGCTGGAGGAGTAGTATTGGGGGACATGGAACTGGCGGATGTACTGAATAAGTATTTTGCATCAGTCTTCACTCTGGAAGACACTAGCAGGATGGTGGATGTCCAGATATCAGTGGTCAGAATTGTGCAAATTTACATTACTCAGGAGAAGGTTCTTGGAAATAGAATGGTCTGCAGTTAAATAGGTCACCTGGACCAGAAGGTGTACATCTGAAAGTGATGGCTGAAAAGATTGTGGAGGGATTAGTAACTATGCTTCGAGAATCAGTGGATTCCGGTACGATTCTGGAAGACTGGATTTTGGAAATACCACTCCACTCTTCAAGAAAGTAGAGAGGTAGAAGATACAAAATTATGGGCCAATTAGTCTGACCTCAGTGGTTGGGAAGATATTGGAGTCGGACATTGAGGACGTGTTTTCAGGGTGTCTGGGGCACATGATAAAATTAGCCATTTTCAGCATGTTGTCTTCAAGGGAAAATCTTGTCTGACAAGCATGATGACATTCTTTGAATTCATTGAAGAAGTAACAAGTAAGACAGACAGAGGAGAATCAGTTGATGATGTGCACCCGGACTTTCAGAAGGTACTTGACAAGATGCCATCCATGGGTCTGCTTAAAAGTTAAGAGCCGATGATATTACATGAAAGATTCTTGCATGGATAAACAGTGTCTGATTGGCAGGAGGCAAAGAATAGAAATAAGGGGAACCTATTCTGGTTGGTTGCCGGTGACTGGTGGCTTTCCACAGGGATCTGTGCTGGGACCGATTCTTTTCATATTATATGGTAATGACTTAGATGGCAGAATGGATAGATTTGCTGGAAATTTTGCCGATGATACCAAGATAGGTGGAGGGACAGGTAGTTTTGAGGAAGTAGAGAGGCTACAACAGGACTTCGACAGATTGGAGGAATGGGCAAAGAAATAGCAGATGCGATACAGTGTAGGGAAGGGTATAGGCATGCACTTTTGGAAAGGGAATAAAAGTGGCAGATGAAATACAGTGTAGGGACTGCAGGTCTACATTCAGGTACTCAGGTTCCCTCAGGATTATGTTGCCGAACGTTATCAGCCAAACACTCCGATACAATATGTGCTTCATTTTGTTACAGACAAAAGAACCATTTTGGAACTAGAAGTAAAGTACATTTCCACAGTGGTGGAGAAACGCTCAAACACCCCTCACCATCTGTGAAAACCCTTCCAACCCCTCCACCACACCCCATCACTGTAAACCCCTCTGACCCCGACAGCACCCGTTATCTCTGCAAAACCCTCTGCCATCCTCCCTGGTGCATTCAGGCGACAGTTGACCCGAGAAAGACACTGCCGTGGCAGAAGGCAGGGCTCATAAAACACCCTCACACTTTCTCTTTGTAAACCTTC
This sequence comes from Mobula birostris, assembly GCF_030028105.1. NCBI lineage: Eukaryota > Metazoa > Chordata > Chondrichthyes > Myliobatiformes > Myliobatidae > Mobula > Mobula birostris. Next base: position 48,402,381 of record NC_092382.1, on the reverse strand, counting down.
AGATCTGCATGGCTGTCTTGACTAAACCTCTTCCCACATTGTCTCCTGTTTAAAAAAGAACTATTCCCTTTTCTCAGTTCATTTGTCCACACCATATCTGCTCACAGGATGAGATTTTCCTTTCCGGGACACCACAGATGGTCTCCTCTTGAACAGAATGGGTTTCCCTTCCTCCAGCATTGAGGCTGATCTCAGTCCAATCGATTCTATTTCCTGAAAATCTACCTTCACTCCATCTTACAGTCACCTTAACATTGACAGAGTCCCTCTTGTCCTCACCTGCAGCCCCATGAGCCTCCACATCCAAGGCATCATCCTCCACAACTTCTCTCATCTCCAACCACCAAACACAACTTTATCCCACCGCCGCCCCCCCCCCCCACCAACACTCTGCTTTCCAGAGAGATTTCCCTGTCTATTCGCCCCTCCCCACTAATCCCTTTCTTGGAACGTGTCCTCCCAAGCGAGGGAAGTGCTACACCTTCCTATTTACCTCCTCCCTCAGCTCCATGCAGGATCACCATCAGCCCTTCCAGGTGAGGCAACACTTCACCTGCGGGTCTGTTGGGTTCTTCTACTGTATCCGGCGCTCCCAGTGCGGCCTCCCGTACATCAGTGAGACCTAATGTAGATTGGGAGACGGCTTTATCAAGCACATTCGTTCCGTCCGCAACGAACTGTATTTCCCGATGACCAACCATTTAAAATCCACGTTTCATGCCAATTTGACATGCCGGTTCATTGCTCTACTAACAAGATGAGGCCACTCTCTGGTTGGAGGATCAACACCTTATATTGCATCTGAGTCACCTCCAACTTGACATCATGAGCATCGATTCCTTTAACTTCCACCTCAACCTTCTCCTTTCCCTCTCCCATTCAGTCCTCCCTCCTCGCTTCTCCTCCACTGCCTCATATTTCTCTCTGGTGCCTCCTCTCCTGCCCTTTCTCCCATGATCCACTCTCCCATGCTGCCGGATTCCTACTTTTCAGCCCATTGCCTTTTCCAAGCAGTTGTGTGCTTGTCGGCGTCTATAACAGAATTTTTGGCTGAGATAAAAAGTAAAAATAGGAAACGTGCAATTCTACTGGAGTGAATGCAGAGGGGAGTCGGATGGAAATTTATTAGAAATCTGGAAGTGAGATGTCATTATTTTCCTCGAAGCAGAGTAGGCATCGGTGGTTTCGGTCAAAAAAAAAAAATCACGCAATTCGGAATCAGTGCTGTGGTGTTAAACATTCCTCCATAACATTTTTGTCTAATGCGATGGACAACTGCAAGCTTTACTGTAAGTTCGTGTTGGCCTTTTTTTTCCAATTTAATTTTTATGCAAAAGACTAAAGTAGGAAATGAGCAGCATTTTTGCCGATTTGGTCTTGAATGTCCCCAGAACCTGTCTGGCTTTCTCAGACCGAAAAGGGTCTGGCGGTGACGAGTGCGGGAATATGGTGGAAAGCTGAAAATAAAAGGTAGGATGAGCTTAATAATCGGTAGGAGTGGAGTCGCGGGGTGCGGGTGTCGGAGAGTCTGTTCCTGTGCTGTGTTTCTCTCGGGTACTAAACCAGATTTACTCTCCCCCGCTGCCACGTTCTCCGATGACTGCCGGTTCTGTGGAGTCAAGATCGAAAACATTGCGACCGCCTCCGAGAAGAGCTTAGATTCTTTTTATTAATTAGTTGAATAATTGATATGAGCGGATATTTCACTGTGCTGATGAACTGCTCTCTGAACTTGGACTGCTTTACTCCATAAACAAACGTGTTTGTGCAACAACATAATATCATCAGCATGTCTCCGGTGTGTTGAAAAATGTGTTCAGAATCATTTTAATTATTTGTGTAGCCCCGCTGGCCAGCCTCAGGGTCGCTCAGCTCGCCGTCGTCTAGGGAAACAGCCCTCAGCACCGCCAAACTAGATGATTGGTTTGTGTGGATGCTGTGTGATATACCCCACCCCGCCCAAATAACAGACAATACACCAGATACGATTAAATGAATTACAGTTTTACAGATATTACTGGAACTATATGATTAATGGAGAATAAAATATAAAAGGAAAATAAAAGGCGCCACACCTATCAAAGTTCAATCTCTTAGTGTACAAACAGTTGGAAATCAGGACCCTCCTCCTTCACCCTGCGTCTCCCCTCGGACCACCTCGACCTGCCGCCTGGGACCAACAACGATGATCGACTAGACGCTCCACACGCGTCCGTCTCCGTCACCTCTCCTCGCCGAGCACCCTCGACCTCGGACTCCTGCGCGGGGTCTGACTCTGTTAGCGGACTCACAGCACCTTGTCCATCCTCTGTCTCTCTCTCCCGCCTTCTCCCAAAAACCCACATCACGGTAACAAACAGACACACAGAAAGAATAACATCTATCCCAATTGGTTTGTTCACCCTCTTATCTGTAGGTAATCCAATCAAACTGCTAGCGGGAGGACTTTCTCAGCAGTTAACATAACAAAGAAGCCATTTCAATTATAACATAACAAAGAAGAAACGCCTTACACTCTTCCCCACCAAATAAAATTTATGTCCTCATGACATTAACAGAGTTCACCATTTCTCCTTATAAAACCCAACCCAGGTGCATAAAGCAGTGACATAACTTCCCAGGGTTGTAGAGATCACACCATTTTCTCCCGGCGCTGTATAAGTCAACCTCTCCAGGGGGTGCCTACTCCCTTGAGACCTCTGTACCTCCTCAGCTGACTCTTCCGGCTCAGACTCCACAGGTGACACCCTGGCCTACCTGTTGGACCCTCACCCTCACTGGGACCCCTCAGCACCTGTGAGCCCTCTGCCTCGGGCTCTGGTTCCACCCTCTCTTTCCCCAATGCCGGCTGTATTTCAGGTGGCTCCTCAGCACCCTCCCTCCTCTCCCCTAACTCAGCGGGGGAAGGGCCAGGTGCCTCTTCTTCCGGTACCGGGGAATCAGTGAACGGAAGGAGGTGCCACACGTCCGAATCATCGTCTTCCGATGACGTATCCCTTTTCGGAGTGGGGACCAGCCCCGTCCCTTTCGCAGCGGGCTCTTCCCTCGCCCTGCGCCCTTGCAGAGTCCTCATACGAGGCGCAAACTCCCATTCGGGCTCTAGGTCTACCTTCACCTCTCAACCCAGAGGCAACAAGTGGTTCCGATGGAGTACATTGACAGGCCCCCTCCCATCATCGGGTCTCACCCGGTAAACAGGTAGATTCGGCATCTGGCTCTCTACCACATAAGGGGTGGCCGCCCAGTGATCCGCCAGCTTGTGCTTACCAGGTAGTCCTAAATCCCAGATAAAGACCCGGTCTCCCGGCAATAGTTGGGAGAATTTTACTTTCTGATCATACTTCTTATTCCTCTAATTCTGCTTGGTGGCCGCCGTCTCAGCCAACTCGTACACCCTTTTCAACTCTCTCCTTATATCGGACACATACTTCAGATATGGCTTCAAAGGTAATTCACCCGCTTCAGTCCCAAAACACAGGTCAATGGGCAACTTCGCTTCCCGCCCGAACATCAGATAATAAGGCGACTACCCCGTAGCGTCATTGCGAGTACAATTGTAACAGTGAACCAAATGGCCGATGTGCTGACTCCACTTACTCTTCTGTCCAATCTCCAAGGTGCCGAGCATGTCCAGCAGGGTCCGGTTAAACCTCTCGGGCTGAGGATCACCTTGCGGGTGATAGGGTGTGGTCCTGGATTTCTCAAACCCAAGCATACCCAGTAATTCATGGATAAGTCTGCTCACGAAGTCCCGTCACTGATCACTATGGATCCACCCGGGGAGGCCATAATGAACAAAGTACTTCTCCCATAACAGTCTTCTGTGTCTGCAGGACTGGCTGGCGGAGTTTGGTGCAATGTGAGAAAAATGACTGGACATACCAGTTGAATTTCCTGTTGATGGAACATATGGCTGGGAACCAGGGGTTTTTGGCGGGGAGTTGGAGGAGAGACCGTGAGGAGAAACGGAATTCCGAGCCGGCACTATGGTCATGTACTGATGATTTAATCCAGAAAAGATTGGAAGACTTACAAGTTGGGGAAGATCAAGGAAGTGGTCTGACTAAGACGAACAGAAAACCGAGAGCCCAGAGAGGGGAGTTTGACTACACGCCAGCGGAGATGAAGCGATGGAGGACAGACCTCGGAAAAGATACTATCGACAGTTTAAATGAAGTGGAAAAACTGAAAGTTGACCAAAAAGAAGTCATCAGGAAGAAAAAAAACGGAGGCTGAACATCCTTTACCTGCTGCTTTTCAGGTCAGGGTGGAAGAAGCTGGTGAGGTGCGAGAGGTCCCGGGTTCAAATCCCGGACGAGCCCCCAAATGTAGCCCCCATGGCCAGCCTCAGGGTCGCTCAGCTCGCGGTCGTCTAGGGAAACAGCCCTCGGCCCTGCCAAACTGGGTAATTAGTTTGTGTGGATGCGGTGTGACGTACCCCACCCCACCCAAATGACAGACAGTACACCAGATACGATTAAATGAATTACAGTTTTACAGATATTACTGGAACTATATAATTAATGGAGAATAAAATATAAAAGGAAAATAAAAGGCGCCACACCTATCAAAGTTCTATCTCTTCGTGCACAAACAGTTGGAGCTCAGGACCATCCTTCTTCACCCTGCGTCTTCCCTCGGACCACCTCGACCTGCCGCCTGGGACCAACAATAATGGTCGACCAGACGCGCCACACGAGTCCGTCTCTGTCTCCTCTCCTCACTGAACACCCTGGACCTCGGACTCCTGTGCGGGGTCCGACCCTGTTAGCGGACTCACAGCACCTTGTCCATCCTCTGTCTCTCTCTCCCGTCTTCTCCCAAAAACCTACGCATCACAATAACTTACAGACACACAGAAAGAATAACATCTATCCCAATTGGTTTGTTCACCCTCTTATCTGTAACATAATCCAAACAAACTGCCAGCGGGAGGACTTTCTCAGCAGTTAACATAATAAACAAGCCATTTCAATTATAACATAACAAAGAAGAAACGCCTTACACTTGGATCCAGTCCGGCAATGGTGTAATAAAGGAATTTGGCAACATTCACCGACCACAGGATGATGAAGCTTCCGGAGATGGTGAGAAGTAAGATCACAGACCTCCTCCCGCTCTCCATCTCCGGGTCTCTGCAGTTCTCCGCCTTGGTCTGACCCCTCAGCCCCTTACGGACGCGACTGGTCACGAAAATGTGTCTGACTGTCACAGCGTTGAACAGTATTAACACGAACAGGAGTAATGGCGTGAGGACGGTAGAAAGCCGGTCATATCCCACCCACCCGGGATCCGTATAGTAGTTCGGTATTTCAATACAGTCCCAGGGTATATTGTCAACCACTCTCACAGAACGATATATAAAGACGAAGGGCACATTACTAAAGCAGAGCAGAACGCCGGTTGTTGTCAGAACCACAGCTGCAGTTTTCCCGGTGCAATGTTTTATTTTCCGCTTCTGGCAACAAATGATGACAAACCGATCAAAAGTAAAAGTGACGGTGAACCAGACAGAAATTTCTGTGGCTGCCTCTCCCAGGGCAGAGATCACACTGCACACGGGGGTGATGTCCAGGAAAGTCCCGGGGAGGTAATAATAACTGAACGGCCACAATATCACCGCAAACACGATGGTCAGTAGATCCGCCGCTGCCGTAGCTGTCAGCAAAACAGAAAATCTGAAGCAGCACTTCAACACTACGCATGCTGCCAGTTTCAATGCCAAATACCCTGCAAAATCAGATCAACACTAACAAAACATCGCAAATATAATAACATCATAAAGCACTCCATTTCTACCAGCTATAGGTCAACATCTGCGCAAGAGAGCACAACAGCTGCATCATTGCATGTGTCATGGGATCTTGCCAAAGCTAAGAAGCCATTCGCTGATGCCGAGTTGATTGAAACGTGAGCAATTGATACAGTTGGCGAAGTTTTAAGTCATGATGAGAAAACGGTTGTGGAGCTATTAAAGACGGTGCCATTGTCGGCTAACATGGCAACAAGAAGAATAGAGGTTTTAGCGGAGAAGTGTACATGTGTGAGTCATTGTTTTCTTCAAAGAACTCTATCAAGAACCAGGACAGAAACAGACTCTCCAATGCACATCTCGGCCAGTGCCTCAGGATTCCCACAACAGAATACAGGCCCGACATCAGAAGGATTACCTCATCCCGTCACTGTCACTTCTCTCACTGATTGGTGAGTCAATCAATTTATTTTTGTCCATTTGTCAATCTTATTGCGGTATAATAATATTACAACAACAATAATACTGATAATTTCATTTATAGCTACACTTCATACTTCAAATGCTACATAGCTTAATTTAAAAGAAGAAATAGATTAAATGAGAGAAGAGAAACAGTGGAAAAGGCAGTACTACCAAAACTCCGTGTGGAAGATGTGTTCTTTGTGTGGAAGAGAAGTGGTGAAGACTACCATGTTTACTGTGTGTGTGTGTGTGTATGTGTGCGTGGGTGTATTTTAACTCCAAGATGAGGTCTCATGTTATGGTCCGGTCTGTGAAGTCCGCATTCCGGTTCACGGTCCGGTCCGTGGACTCGGGACTCCGGGTCTTCCAGCTGTCCCTTGTTTTGGTTGAATTATTTATCGGCACCTGATTCTCAACTTGAGGTTTGGCATATAAGTAGCCTTGGGGTTGAGTGTGGGCTGCTGATATGTCTTGTCAAGATCCCCTGGGAGCAACCTGCCGATGGAAGGCTGGAGTGGCCACTTGCCATCTTTAGGCCGCGATTGGGGAACCATCCCCTCATTGAGCCTTGCTGTCAGTAGTCGGAGCTATCTTTGCGGTATGGATTCGGCCGTTTCCTGAGCCAGCTGAGTGGCCGTCAGTCACTCCGAGTTAGACAGAGAGCCGGCTGTTTCCGTAGCCAGCCGAGTTTGCCGGCCGTAACTGCTACTCAGAGCAACCCCAATGCAGAGATGGAACTGTCTGTCATTCTTTGGTGTTTGTCTCTTCTTGTCCTCGCCTCTGTGGGGTGAATCAGGCCATTCTGCCATTGCCCTGCAGGGGGATGTCATGTCTTGTCTTGTCCTCGCCTCCATGGGGTAAGTCAGGACGTTCTGCCGTTGCCCTGATGGGGGGACCTGTCTTGTTTGGTCTTTGCCTCTGTTGGGTGAGTCCAGCAGTTCTGCCGTTACCCGACGGATGGTCCCGTCCCACCTTGGTGTGGAGAGGTTGATTCCTGGTTTGTCTAAGTATAATCCCGGCTCTCTGTCTATGTACTGTCCTGTCTCATGTTGGTGTCGTGATAAAGATGAGTCCCGGCTTTTCGAAGGATAACTCCCGGCTCTATGTTGATGTACATTTCCCAGTCTGTCTCCAAGCTCCAGCCTCCGAGATATCAGCTTCCGCATTCCAAGTCCCAAGACCCCAGCCTGTAGCCTCGAGACCCAAGACCCCAGCCTGCAGCCTCGAGATTCGAGACCCAAGACCCCAGCCTGCAGCCTCGAGACCCAAGACCCCGGCCTGCAGCCGCGGGACCCAAGATCCGGCCTGCAGCCGCGGGACCCAAGACCCCGGCCTGCAGCCACGAGAGCCCAGACCCCGGCCTGCAGCCTTGGGACCCAAGACCCCGGCCTGCAGCCACGAGAGCCCAGACCCCGGCCTGCAGCCTTGGGAGCCTAAACCCCAACCTGTTTCCAAGTTCAAGAGCCAAGACCCCAGCCACGTCCTGTCTGGTAGCCATGTCATGTCCTTGCCTGGTTCTGAGGTCCGAGCCCGAGGCAAGTCCCAGGTTCTGGGTCCTTGTCCAATCTCTGGCTCAGAGTCCAGGCCTTGTCTCCTAGTCCATAGTTTCTAGTTGTGGTCCCGCTCTCCCTAGCCCAGGTTCCTAGTTCATAGTCCCTTGTCCGGTTTCCCTGTTTCTTGTCCATGTCTAAGCCTAGGTCCTGCTTCCTTGTTCTGTTCCTAGTACTTCAGTGTCTGTGTCTTGCATTTGGGTCCGCTACCATCTCGATGTGACAGCTGACAGTTGCGAGAGCTAGAGTCATAATTAAATGGTTGGTTTTGGACTTATTTTGTTTCAAGAGTGCATTTTTTTCTTGTGTGACCCACAACACAGGCTTTCAGAATCCCAGGCCTATATTATTATTACTACTACTAATAATAATAATAACAACAATACTATTAATGTTAATAGCAGCAACAACAACATCTGCTCATAGCTGTGTACATACATCTATTGATGCTCCTGGACACATCTTCAGTGATGTTCCTGGAATCATCGGGTGTTTCGGATCTTTCAACATCATACAGCCTCCTCCAGGTGACCCAGCCGGGGCTGATCAGACCCCAGCTTGTGTCCAGATGGCTAGCTACTTATGACTCCATGGCTCCCCTCTTTTGAGCCACAGCCACCTTGAGGCCCTCTCTGCCGCATCGGTGGTACTGCGGATGGCTCTCCTCTTCTCCTCTCGCTCGATGCCCAAAATGCTGAAGGCTCTAACTAAAGAACGGGCTACGAATCCCCTACAACCAACCTCCACTGGGAGACACCTCGCTCTCCATCCAGCCTGCTGACAGTTGCTGACCAGTCCTGTGTACTTGGAGAGCTTCCTTTCAAAGGCCTCTTCCAAGCTATCTTCCTATGGGACTGTCAGCTCCAGCAACACCACTTGCTTAGTAGACTCAGACACTAGGACAATGTCTGGTCGCAGGGTGGTGGCTGCAATATGGTTAGGGAACTTCTGTTGCCCTCCGAGGTCCACCAACAGCTGCCAGTCCCTTGCAGAGGTCAGAATACCTGCAGATGTTCTTTTGGCAGGTATTGGCTGCTCCCCAGCTCTGACAAAGGCAATGGTCTGCTTGGAGGGTCGGGACCGCTTCGCCCACTCAACTCCTGCACTGACAGCTTCAGTGATGGTCTTCAGGACCTGATCATGCCTCCACCTGTACCGTCCCTCACCAAGTGCCCTCGCACAGCTGCTGAGGATGTGCGCCAGGGTTTCTCACTTGGAGCACAGTGGGCACGGAGATGACTCTGCCTTGCCCCATGTATGCAGGTTTGATGGGCTTGGAAGCACATCGTACACTGCCTGGATGAGAAATTGGATGCGGTGTGGTTCGGCTTTCCGAAGATCAGCCCAGGTCACTTTCCTCTCAACCGCATTCTCCCATCTTGTCCAAGCTCCCTGCTGCTTCATTCCCACCGCCTTGCAGGCTCTCATCTCCTCCACTACTGCTCTCACCTCCTCCTGAACTAGACGACGCCTTTCCTTCCCTCTGGTGTCCGTTTGGGGAGTTGGAAAGGATCCTAGCCCAGCTCGGCCTCGTGTGACCACTCCCACCAGCCTCCTGTGACGCAGCTTCGCCTCTGCCTCCTGAATAGCTTCCTCTGCCCTCCACTTCCTGCCAGTACTTACTTGGATCCCTGCTCCAGCCACCTTCGGGTCACCTGAGTCCCTATACTGTAGTACTTCTCTGGCTCTTGTTACCTTGAATTCTTCCTCCAAGGATTTGAAGGGCAGTTGCAGTTTGTTGTGGTGTCCATAGAGTGCGATGCTGCTCAGGCTCTTTGGCAGCCCCAGCCATCTCCTGAGGTGGTTGCTAACCCTCCTGTCTAAGGTTTCGGCTGTCGAGATCGGAACTGCATAGACAAGGAGGGGCCACAGAATTCTGGGAAGAATGCCATGCTGATACACCCGGGCTTTAAACTTCCCAGGTAGGCCAGACTTGTCCACAGATTTCAGCCAGCCATCCAATTCGGTGCAGGTTGCCTGAATGGATGTTATGTCCCTTAAAGAGCTGTCAAAAACTTTGCCTAAGCTCTTGACTGGCTTTTCTGTGATGGTTGGGACGGCTGTGCCTGCGATGCTGAACCGGAACTTGTTCTCCACCTTCCCTTTCCTCAGCACCATCGATCTTGATTTGGTGGGTTTCAAACGCATCCGGGCCTACTCCACCAGCTTTTTGAGCCCTTGCAGAATCCTCTGGCAGCCTGGGACTGATTCTGTGGTGACTGTGAGGTCATCCATGAATGCCCTGATAGGTGGTTGCTGTTGAGCGGAATTCATTCTGGGCCCTCTGCACTCTGGTTCAGCAGACTTAGTGAGCATGTTCATGGCTAGGGAGAACAGTGTCACTGAGATGATGCACCCTGTGATGATGCCGATTTCCACCTTGTGCCAGGTTGATGTAATTGCTCCTGAAGAGACCCTCATCCTGAAGTTGCTGTAATAATCAGCGATAAGGTCTCTGATTCTGCTGGGGACGTGATATTTGGTCAGTGTGAGCTGCACCAGCTTGTGCGGAATGGAGCCATATGCATTCGCCAAGTTGAGCCACAACACTGACAGGTTGCCCTTCTTCTCTCTGGCCTCCCTGCTGAGCTGTGTCACCACACCGATGTGCTCCAGACAGCCCGGCATCCCTGAAATGCCACCCTTCTGGACTGATGTATCAATATAGGTGTTCTTTGCTAGGTAGGTGCACAGCCGGTTAGAAACTGCACTGAAGATCTTCGCCTCGACACACAGCAGGGAGATGATGCGAAACTGATCTATCTGGGTGGCATTTTCCTCCTTCGGTATCCACACCCCTTCAGCTTCTCCACTGTTCTGGGATCTTCGTCCTTCTCCAGAAGATTCTCAGGATCTTCCACAGACGCAGCAGGAGTTTGGGGCAGTTCTTGTACACTTTGTACGAGGTGTTGCTTGGTCCTGGAGCCGAGCTTGCCCTTGCTTTGCGGACGACCTCTCTGACTTCCTTTAGTTGCAGCTCTGACACGTCGAACTGCACATCCGGTTCAGGTGGGTCTATTAGGATGTCACACTCTCCCAACTCCTGCTCCCTTTCAGGATCATTATATATCTTCTTCAGACGTTGGTCTATGTCTTCCTGCGAACAAGCCAGTTTCCCACTGCGCTTCTCCCCCAGCAACTCCTTGGTGAACTTGAAGGGGTTGGCGATAAAGGCAGCACGTTTTCGAGCCCTTTCACGACACCGCCTCCGATGCCACTCTGCGCGGCGGAGGACCCTGATCTTCTTTCGTAGTGTGCACATCCGCTGGGCCAAGCCAATGTGCACAACTTACTGGCGCAATAAAAAATCCCTGGACGTTATGGCCCTTGGCTTGGCATGTTTGACACAATTTGGCCCTCGTGGAAAGCTAATTGGGGAACCCTGGCTTAGATCACATGAACTTATCCCTCTCCGACACGTGTTATTCTCCCAGCTGGTCTGCATAGATTTATTTGTTACTTCCTCCACGTGGATATTAAAGTTTTCCATTTAGTCCCTGTATTACATTTCCAAATTGCCTCTTCTGCTTTTATACATTTAATTACATCCTAAGTTCCCTGTATTGGCCAAATTTCATTTCTCAATTTTTTTAATTTCAGCATGGCGACAGGCATCTGAACCGTTCCTCATCTTTGGGGTTATCCCGACATAACCGATACAAAGGGGTTCCAACACCCGGCTTATCCAATGTCTGTCCCAAACTTAAAGTGCCAACTCCTTAACTTATCTCTATGTACTAGCCCAGTGTCTTTGCTCTCCACACACACTTCAGGGTCCTGACCTTTGCGTGGGGGACTTCCCGTCTTAACAACCGGTCTGAGACCGGGTGGTTGAGATGGACACTGTAATTAACCTTATTTTCAGGGGCTCGAACCCCACTATCGGAGGACTCTCACCTCCTTTTCCGAAAACTTACAGCTCTGAGGACTCTAACCTCCGAACTCCGGGGAATCGAACCTCCCTGAGAGGAATCCGTCGGCGTACAAGTGCCGTCACGACAGAGCTCTATGGGACAAGGGGTCGACTGAGTGATGGGTTAATGAGAGAGATCAAGGTAAATCTTATCTTGTGGGCCCATCCGTCTCACGTCACCGTCACACAACTGATCACTTATTCATTCCACCTAGGAGCTCCGTTTACGTTATAATCCCATCCTCGTCACCACATGTCATGTCGGTTTGTTTTCTTGAGATTCTTACACAGTTGATACAAATGCAATACGCCAACTTCTGTGGATAGCCACGATTCTTTATTTAAGCAAGTACAAACTTTTTGGAGGTTCGCTTAACAAACTTCGCAGTACTTGCAGAGCCCTGTCAAGCGATGCTCTCTGAACAGGAGAACAGTCCTCCCTTTTTATAGGGTTTTACACCACAGTTGGTCACGTATACAAGATACAAATTTTAGCTACACCCGCAGTCACGTGCCTGGCAACACTAATAGTACAAGACAAAGATACTTCAGCACCTAAAGCAGAAGCAAAGATCATCCACCCAAGTACTATGTGTGTTATTAGTATCAAAATTCTTGCATGTCATCAGCACAAATTAACCCTTTAAAATCTCAATAGTACTTGACAAAGACCACTTAATCACCTGAGAGCATCTAATTTCCAGCAAGTTAACAGGACAAATTATCCTTTAACATCTCATCTGTTGGGTGGAAGAGTGAGGGAATCCTTTCCCACAGTTTGACTAGTGAACGGTTTATCTGCAGTGTGAACTTGCTGGTGTCTCTGTAGATCAGATGACCGAGCGAATCCCTTCCCAGTCTCAACAGATGAATTGCTTCTCCCCTGTGTGAACTGACTGGTGTGCCAAGAGGGAGGATGACTGAATGAATCCCTTCCCACAATCTGAGCAGGTGAACAGCCTCTCTCCAGTGTGAACTCGCTGATGTACCTTCAGTTTAGATGACGATGTGAATCCATTCCCACAGTCCAGGCACGTGAATGGCCTCTCCCCAGTGTGAACTCGCTGGTGTCTCTGTAGGTTGGATGACCGAGTGAATGTCTCCCCACAGTTTGAGCAGGTGAATGACCTCTTCCCAGTGTGAACTCGCTGGTGCACCATGAGGGTGGATGACTGAGTGAATCACTTCCCACACAATGAGCAGGTTAACGGCTGCTCCCCAGTGTGAACTCGCAGGTGAGCCATTAGGTCAGATGACCGAGTGAATCCTTCCCCACAAATTCAGCAGATGAACAGCTTCTGCCCAGTGTGAACTGACTGGTGTGTCCACGGGCGGGAAGACCGACTGAATTCCTTCTCACCCACAGAACAGATGAACAGCCTTGCCCAGTGTGAACTTGCTGATGTACCTTCAGTTCAAATGATCGAGTCAATCCAACCCACTGTCTGAGCAGATGAACGCGGGTCCCCCCCACCCCCGTGTAAAATGACGGGCATGCCAGTCGTTCAGATGATCGAGTGAATCCCTCCCCACGGTCTGAGCAGGAAGGATGATCGAGTGAATCCCTTGCTGCACTTCTTAAATATCTGCACAGAGACAGCAAAACTGGCGTGTTGTGTTTGAGATTCCTGTAGACAAATTCCTTGTCATTTTTAACCTGTAAAAAGATTTACAAAATCCATCAATGGGTGAAGGACAACATTTCAGATGAGATTACTTTAGTCACCAAGGTGTGATCTGGTATCACACTGTTACAGTGAGGGTCAACCCAAGTTGGAGAGAGAAATCATCTTCTAACTGGGCACTGTGCTGGTATCTGGGATGACCATCAAACGATCTGATGCTTTTTCTGTCTCTATAATAATGGGGCATTTCTGCTGTCTCCAATCTGTGACCTGGCTCAGTTTGACTCTCTCCATTGGTATTATTCCCTGTTCCCACTGAGCTGCATGGGTGCCTGGCCCCACAGTAACTGAAACACTCTCACACAAATAGCCTTTGTTGACCTGCAGCTGGGATTTTCTTTTATGTACTGTTAATTTAAAGTGCTACAGTTTTAACGCCATGTAAATATCTCCTACTCAGATGTATGGTTGGTCTGCACAGCTGTTAAATGGAATTACAGTGAATATCAGCACAAACACGAGGAATTCTCCTGACGAAGGGTCTCGGCCCGAAACGTCGACTGTACCTCTTCCTAGAGATGCTGCCTGGTCTGCTGCGTTCACCAGCAACTTTGAGAGTGAATATCAGTATTAATTAAGATTCTTCCCACAGTCATAGAAAAGAACAACACAGAAACATGTCTGGCCTATCTAGTTGGTGCCGAGCTATTTAAACTTTCTACTCCCATACCCCTACCATCCAGGTACCGATACGAAGCTCTTAAATGTTGAAATTGAGCTTGCAGGCAACACTTGTGCTTTCTGCTCATTCCATACCCGGATGACCGTCTGTGTGAAGAAGTTTCCCCTCATATTCCCCCTAACGTTTCACCTTTCACCCTTAACCCATGGCCTCTGGTTGTAGTCCCACCCAATATCAATGGTAAAAGCCAGCTTTCATTTACCCTGTCTATACCCCTCATAACTGTGGTATACCTCCATCAAATCTCCCCTCAATCTTCTACATTCCAAGGAATAAAGTCCTGATCTGTTCAATCTTTCCTTATAACCCAAGTCCTCCAGACCTGGCAACATCCTTGTGAATTTTTTCTGAATTTTTGCAACCTCTTTTGCATCTTTCCTGTAGATTGGTGACCAAAACTGCAACAATACTCCAAGTTAGGCCTCACCAATGTCTTGTACAATGTGAACAAAACATCCATCTCCTGTACTCAGTACTTTGGTTTATGAAGGCCAACGTGCCAAAATCTCTCTTTCCATCCTATCTAACTGTGACACCACTTTCAGTGAATTATCGACCTGCATTCCCAGATCCCTTTCTTCTACAGCACTCCTCACTGCCCGGCCAGTCACTGTGTAAGATCAAGGTCGTACCAAAGTGCAACACCTCGCACTTGTCTCAATTAAATTCCATTTCCCATTTCTCAAACCATTTTTCCAGCTGGTCAGATCACACTGCAAGCCATGATAGTCTTCCTCGCTGTCCACTACACCACCAATCTTGGTGTCATTCACAAATGTGCTGATCCAGCTAACCACACTATCATCCAGATTACTGATATAGATGACAAACAACAACAGATCCAGCACTGATCCCTGTGGCACACCACTAGTCACAGGCCTCCAGTCAGAGAGGCAACCATCTGCTACCACAGTCTGGCTTCCCCCAAAACCAGTGTCTCATTCAATTGGTATGCACCCCCTTTTTATTGATCTGGGAGATGAAAGCCAAAGGGGTGATAGAGCTGCATGGTGGGAGGTGGGGGTAGGGGTGGGGGGTTAAAAAGAGGATGCTGTCTAAGTTGCATGCCATCTTGGTCAATGTATCCATTCCACTACATAATGTACTGGGTGGGCACAGGAGTACATTCAGCCAGAGACTCATTCCACCGAGATGCAGCACAGAGCGTCATAGGAAGTCATTCCTGCCTGTGGCCATCAAACTTTGCAACTCCTCCCTTGGAGGGTCAGACACCCTGAGCCAATAGGCTGGTCCTGGACTTATAATTTACTGGCATAATTTACATATTACTATTTAACTATTTATTTCTATTTTCTATTACTATTCTATTTCTATTATTATTTCTATGACTATTTACTATTTACTAATAGTAATGTTACTATTACTATTTATTATTTATGGTGCAACTGTAAGAAAAAACAATTTCCCCCGGGATCAATAAAGTATGACTATGACTAAACTAAAGTTGACAGGGGGAATGGGAGCCTGAATAACAGAACAGATAGTGGAGGGGTTCTGGAGACAGATGTTGTTCAGTCCTCAGACAAAGTCAGGAATGAAAAAGTTGAGCATGGTACAGTGAATATGCTCAATCCTGTATATTTCAATACAGGGAGCAGCGTAGGAAAGGCGGATGTGTTCAGAGCATGGAATAACGCTGGAATTATGACACTAGGATCTGGCAACTATGGACTGGGACAGGCTGCTTTATGACAAAGGTGTGCTTGGTAAATGGGAGGCCTTCAAAGCGAAAATTTGAAAGTACAAAGCGGGTATGTGCTTGTCAGAATAAAACGTAAAGTTAGAAACTGTAGGGATCCTTGGTTTTCAAGAGATATTGAGACCCCAGTGAGGCACAAAATGGAGTTGCATAAGATAGATAGATAGATAGGTATACTTTATTGATCCCGAGGGAAATTGGGTTTCGTTATAGCCACACCAAACAAGAATAGAGCATAAATATAGCAATACAAAAACCACAGACAATCAAACAACAATATGCAAACTATGCCAGATGGAAATAATTCGAGGACCAGCCTATTGGCTCAGGGTGTCTGACACTCCTCGGGAGGAGCTGCAAAGTTCGATGGCCACAGGCAGGAACAACCTCCCGTAACGCCCAGTGTTGTATCTCGGTGGAATGTGGCCAGAGTCCAACAGCAAAACGTTCAATATCCAGCCTACAAACACGTTCCTCGGTCGTAATATGACCAGGATAACAGGGATAGGCAGGTAGGTTCTTATGGAGTATAAGAAACGCAAGAGAACACATAAGAAATAATCAGGATGACTAAAAAAGGTATGAGGTTGCCCTCACAGAAAAATTGAAGGATAATCCTAAGGGATTCTAGAGATAGATTAAGACCAAAAGTATTGCAAGGGACAACGTTGGTCCTCTGGAAGACCAGAATGGTAATCCATGTTTGGAACCAAAGCAGACGGGGAATATTTTCTTCATCTCTATTTACCCAGGAGATGGACACAGGGTCTTTCGAAGTGTGGGAAACGGCATTAACATCGTGGACCCTGTACAGATTAAAGAAGAGGAGATGTTTGCTGTCCTAAAGCAGATTAGGGTGGATAAATCTCCAGGGCATGACAAAGTGCTCCCTCGGACCCTATGGGAGGTAAGTGCAGACATTGTCGGGCCCCTAGCAGAGATAATTAAATCATCCTTGGGGACAGGGGGAGTTACTAGATGATTGGCGAACAGCCAATGTTGTTTTGCTGTTTAACAGAGAACATAGAAATCTACAACATATTACAGACCCTTCGGCCCACAAAGTTGTGCCGACCGTGTAACCTACTCTAGAAACTGCCGAGAATTTCCCTAACACATAGCCCTCTATTTTTCTAAGCTCCATGTACCTATCTAAGGGTCTATTAAAATACCTGATTGCACCCGCCTCTACCACCGTTGCTGGCAGTGCATTCCACACACACACCCCTCTCTGTGTGAAAAACTTACCCGTGACATCCCCTCGGTACACATTTCGAAGCACCTTAAAACTGTGCCCCCTTGTGTTAGCCATTTCAGCCCTGGGAAAAAGCCTCTGGCTATCCACATGATCAATGCCCCTCATCATCTTACACGCCGAAAAGAGGCTCTGAACATAAACAAGGAAATTATACATTGCTTTGAGGATTTGTTGGAAGTATACACAAATATGAGGGTAAATGCAAGCAGGCTTTTTCCACTGAGGTTGGGTGGGATGACAACCAGAGGTCATGGGTAAGTGGGGACGGTGAAAATTCAAGGGGAACGTGTGGAAAAACTCTTCCCTGACTGTCCGAGTAGGCCCACTGTCACTGCCTGCTCCTGCTCCTCTGAGCTCCTGCCCACATACCTCGACTCCATTTGGTTCAGTCCCTTACTACAGGGGCTCCCAACCACCGGGCCGTGAGGAAACAAGATGACTTGGCGATATGAGTCAGCTGCACCTTTCCTCATTCCCTGTCACGCCCACTGTTGAGCTTGAACACACGCGAGGTCATTACCTGCGCGTCATCCATGTGAGTGCAGGAAGATCAACTCTTCGAGCTTGCAAATGACGGCGGGCTGAAAAGTATGTTTGACACAACATCTCTGCCAGCATTCTGGATCAAAGTCAAGGCTGAATATCCTGAGATAGCCACGAAAGCACCGAAAACGTTGCTTCTATTTCCAACATATCTCTGCAATGAATGCAACGAAAACTAAATTGCAGAATATACTGGACAGAAGGAACTCCGTTTGAGTATCGCTGTCTCCCATCACCCCTCGATAGGACCGTGTTGTTGCAGGAAAACAAGTATTCAGCCCAGGGCTCCCACTGATTCAGTGATATTGGTGTGTTGCAATGATTTTATATGTTCATACGGGGAAAATATGTGCTGTGTGTTTAATATCCAAACGTTACTTAAAATGTTATGATGCTATTGACTTATAAGTGACTTATATAATCATATAACAATTACAGCACAGAAACAGGCCATCTCTCCCCTTCTAGTCCGTGCCGAATGCTACTCTCACCTAGTCCCACCGACCTGCACTCAGCCCACAACCCTCCATTCTTTTCCTGTCCATGTACCTATCCAATTTTTCTTTAAATAATAATATCGAACCTGCCTCTACCACTTCTACTGGAAGTTCGTTCAACACTTACTTCAAGCGTCCCTGATAATTGACTTATCACTATATTCATGCGGGGAAAATATGCGCTGTGTGTTTAATATTAAATTCGTTAGATAAACCCTTTTAGAAACGAAATTGAGTGTATTAGCCACTTATCAGCTATATTCCAGTTGTGATTAACACTCCCCGCCACCCCCGAACAGGATCGCCAAAAACGATTTGCGGGAAAAATATCGGCACATACACGCATGCACACTGGTGCCCGCGCAAGGCTTCATGGTCTCTGTAGTATTTCTCAGGGTAAACACAACGTATTTGACTGCTACTCTTGTCCGTTGGCAACCCTACCACAACCAGCCGCCCCCCCCCCACCCCCGGTTGGCCGGTCCGCAAGTATATTGTCAATAATAAACCGTTCCGCGTTGCAATAAAGGTTGGGGACCCCTGCCTTACTACCTCCATCCATGACCTTTCACACGCTCTTGATGTCCCCTTGAAGCGTTCAGATCCTTGGCCCTGATCGTTTCACTTTCACCGGGGCTGTCCAGTCCCTATGCACTTCTAACCCAACCATCCCCACACAGCAGGAAGGTCTTAAAGCTCTCTGCTTCCTTCCTGACAACATGACCAGTTCCCCTCCACCACAACCCTCCTTCATCCTCACCCTGAATTTCTGCTTCCTATACTCCCTCTTCTCCAGGCCCGAGGGCCAGTCGTGGATGTCCGCATGGGCCCCAGCTATGTCTCCCTTTTCAGTGGCTATGTGGAAGAGTCCAAGTTACAGGCCTTCCCTATGAATGCCCCCAACTCCTCCTCGCTACACAGACAACTGCACTGGTGCTGCTTCCTGCACCCATGCTGAGCTTGTCAATTTAATCAATTTTGCCTCCAACTTCAACTCGGCCTTTCAATTTACTTGGTCCGTTTCTGACACCTCCCTCCCTGTCCTCAATCTCTCTGTCTCCTTCTCTGCAGACAACCTGCCGATATCTTCTGTGAGATCAATCTTGTCTACGTTAGCAGCATCTCGCCAAAAGTGCACATTGAGGAGAATGGGGCAAGGGGTAGGGGAGACCGGAGTGACAGCGAGAGGGGGCCGAGGGCAAGGCGGTTGATGGTGAGACGGGAGTGATGGCGAGAGGGGGCAGAGGGCAAGGCGGGAGTGACGGCAAGGCTGGTTGAGGGCAAGGTTGGGGTTGAACGGGAGAGGAAGGGAAGACGAAGAGGAAGATGGACGAGGGGAATAGGGCTGAATGGGGGAGTGGGTAAGGCGGGGGAGACTAGGGGCAGATGAGGACGGGAGATGTGGCTGGAGGGGAAATGGAGAAAAGGAGAGAGACAATCGGAGGTGGAGTGTTGAGTGGGAAGGGGAGGGTGGAGAGGGGAGAGGGGAGAGGGGAGAGGGGAGAGGGGAGAGGGGAGAGGGGAGAGGGCCAGTGGAAATCTGAATAAGGAAGACAGAAGTGAAAGAGGGGATAGTGAGACGAGGTGATTTGGACGTGAAGATGAAGTGGGAGGGGACAGGGAAGAGGGGAAGGGAAAGGGGAAGTGTGCGTAAGAGGGAGAAAGTGAAAAAGAGGAGAGTGTGAGGGAAAGGCAGTGGATGGTGTCGGAAAGGGAGACAGAGAGAAGGTGAGACTGTGTAGGAAGAGGGCAGAGTGTGGGGAAAGGGAGGATTGTAGGATAAGGGAGAGAGTGGGAAGCCAGAGAGGCTAAGAGGGAGAGGGGAAGAACGTGTGGGAAGGGGGATGTTTGTGAAAGTTGGGGGTGAGATGTTTTCAAAGCAGGGAAGAGTGTGCGTTTGTGTTTTTTTTAAAGATACGGCCATGGTAACAGGCTCTTGCAGACAAATAAGCAAATAAGCACGTGATGCTCAATTACACCCACGGGACATTTAACCTGCTGTCTGATGCGTCTTTGGGCTGGGGAAGGAAACCGGGGCACCCGGAGGAAACGCACGCAGTCACGAGAAGGACACACAAACTCCTCATAGACAGCGGTTTGAACTGAACCCATGTGCTGGTGATGGGGGGGAACAGGAAAGAACGTGTGGGGAGAGGTGAAACTGTGTGGGAAAATGGAAACGTATGTTGGAAGTGGAGAGAGCCTGCTGGAGGTGGGAAAGTGGAGGAGGGGAGGGCAAAGACGAGGGAGGGAGATCCGGAGGGAGAAGGGACATAACAGCGGAGCAGGAAGGGAGAATAGGGAGGAGGGGCTGAAGGAAATGGGAGAAGGGAGAAGGGAAGTCACGGGGAGAGAGATGAGAATGGGGTGGAAGAGGGATGGGGAGGGGATATGTAGAGTCGGGTATAGGAGAGGGAGCGGGCGTTGAGAGGTGGGCAGAGGGAGGGGGAAGGGAATGGGAGAGTGGGCACGGCCGGAGGGGAAAGGAGGAAGATGGGGCAGAGGAAGGGGGAAAGGGAAGAGGGTGTGGGAGGGAGGTGAAGATGCTGTAAAAGGGAGGTGTATGTGGAGAGAGTGGGCGAGAGAGCGGGGAGAAGTGGGAGAAAGGCAGAGAGAGGGAAGGGCATCACCATCACCATTATACAGACCCCAGGAATCAGACCCTTCCATCTCCTCTGCCTCCTGAAGCGCACATCCCCATCGTCCACCCACCGCCTCCCGGAAACCCCTGCCCTACCACATTATCCCTCACTCTGTGGCAGCTGGGCTGGCAGAACTCCTGGCATTCAGCGCCTGAGACCAGGGTTCGATCCCCACACTCCCCCACCTCAAGGTGCAGACAGCCCGTGAGGCTTGCAACTTCCATTCTCCACAGGGTAGAGCGAGGGGATGTGGCGGAGAGGGAGAAGGGATTGGGGGCAGGGGGTGGCAGGCCATAAGTGAAGGGGCTGCAGTGAGGGAGGAATAGACAGTGAGGGGTGAGGGAAGGATGGAGTGTAAGAAGGGGAAGGAGGAGGGGTGTAAGGGAAGGGGGAACCTGTGAAGGGATGCAGGAGGGGAAAATGGGAGGGAAGGTTACGCGGGGGATTGGTGAGGGTTGGAGGCAAAAGTGCTGGGAGGAGGGGGAGAAGGGTGGCTAGAGGTGTCGGGGGGAAGGGAGGAGAGTGTGAGGGGAGAAAATGGTGTGAAGCAGTGGTAGATGAGTGCGCAGGGAGGGAGAAGGTGTGGGGTAAGGGGAAGGGTGATAGGAGATTAGATAGGGAGTGAGGGTGAGGAGGGAGGAGTGTACAAAGGGATGGGTAGGAGGAGGGAAGAAGGTATGAATGAATAGATGGAGGGCGTGAAAGGAGGAGGTGGAGGTAAACTGAGGGAGGGGCTGAAGTGAAAAAGAGTGTGTGAGCGTTTGGGATAGGAGGAAACTGCAAAGGAGGGGGGATTGTCTGAGGGGAGGGATGAGAGGGTGAGACGAGGAACGGGAGGAGAGGCTGATGGTTGAGGGGAGAGAGATCTGAGTGGAGAGCGAAGGGAGCAGGGGGTGAGGGGATGAGGGGAAAGGGAAGCAGACGGAGCAGATGGGCCGGAAGTAAAGGGGCTCGAGAAAGGGACGAATAGAAAGTAACAGGGGAGGGAAGGGAGGAGGGGTGTAGGGGAGCTAGGAGCGTGTGAATGGAGGGAGGAGGGGGAAATAGGAGGGAAGTTATGCAGGAATTGGTGAGGTTGGGTGGTGCGGTGAAGGTTGGTTACGGGGTGTGAGGGGAAGGGGGCAGGGAGTAAAGGGGGAGATTGAGGGGTTTGGAGAGGGAAGAAGGAGGAGTGTACGAGGTTGGGTAGGAGGAGGGAGTAAGGTGTGAAGGAGTGGAAGGAGGGAGTGAAAGAGTGGAGAGAGGAGGGGTGTGCAGAGAAGTGGGGGATGAGGGAAGAGAAGAGGACATAAATGGAGGGGGGTGGTTAAGAGGGGATGAGAAGTCTGCCTATCAGGTCGAGAGAGCACGGACACCTGATTGGATGAGGTCCAACCAATCATTAGGGAGGGAGGGACAATGGGGGGTATAAATACCACTGGACTATACATTGCCTGGCATCACCCCTGATGAAGACAACAGAGTTTGTCCTCGAAGCATTGGTTACAATCCACACCTGCAACCGGCTGGAAAGCTGAGAAAAGTGAATTGGTGGGGGGTAGGGGGGGGGTGAGAGGAAGTGAGTATTCAACACTTTCGGAACAGCTTCTTCCCCTCAGCCATCAGATTATTGAACGGTCCGTGAACACGACCTCGCTACTCCCCTTTGGGTTACTCTGAAACACAGTGATTGTTATGCCCTGCTGTCCAAAATTAACAAATTTCACTAGTTGGGTGTTTTTATTTTTCATTGATTCTGTTAAAGTTATTATTTTCTACATTTAAAAACGCAAACACAAGGAAATCTGCAGATGCTGGATTTTCTCCACAACACATATAAAAATCGCTGGTGGAACGCAGCAGGCCAGGCAGCATCTCTAGGAAGAGGTACAGTCGACGTTTCCGGCCGAGACCCTTCGTCAGGACTAACTGAAGTAAGACTATCTCTTCTTTCAGTTAGTCCTGACGAGGGGTCTCTGCCTGAAACGTCGACTGTACCTCTTCCTAGAGATGCTGCCTGGCCTGCTGCGTTCACCAGCGATTTTTATGCGTGTTGTTATTCTATACATTTGTTGAGTCTGACCACAGAGTTGGTATATGGTGAGATATCTGTATTTTGATGATAAAATGTGCTTCGAACTTTGACTGATGTCAGTGATAAAAGCTTTTAAGGTCTAATGTCAGGGACCAGCATTCATGTGATGCAACATTTGGTAATACTGTGGGCCGAAAGCCCTGTTCCTGTACCGTTTCAAAGTGATTTTCAGTGTGTTGTTTTACCATAACGGGGGTTCAGTCATTATCAGCAAAGCTTCGTCCCTTTCAAACCGGCTCCCAGCACTTCCGATGGGAGCTGCTTCCACGTTCTCAACAGTTTCTCCACAGGTTGCTGTACACTATTTCACCTTTAAACTATGACCCCTCGTGTGTGAGGGAGAATGTGGGGTGGAGAGCGAAGGCGGGATGGAAGAGGGGAAGGTGCGGGAGGATAGAGACAGCTGTGAGAAGGAGACAGTGGGGAGAGAGAAAGAGAGGGGATAGTTTATACTTACTGTCATTCAAAAGAAGTAACTGTTTGAACTTACTAACCATACCGTGTACATTCTCAACCAGATTATTGACATAGATGACAAGTAGCGTAACCCTGGGAACATCATTAGGCAGGGCCTCGAGTCCAATAAACAGCCTCCCACCATCACTCTCTGCTTCTTGCTATTAGGCCAACTGGAAATCACATCACTGGCACTCTCCTGTTACCGTGTCTGACCTGCTGACCTCTGGGTATCCTCCCCGCTCACTCTCCTCCTCAACAAGCCTCTTTCCCCAGTCACCATCTGTGAGATCATAAAAAACAACTAAAATGATCCATTCGACAGCTCCTGTACCCACCACCACTGACCATGCTTCCCCAGTTAAAACTCTCTCTCCTCAGCACCTTCCCTATTCCCTTTCCCACTGTCAACTCCAGATATGCCACCAGATCAGAACCCACTGTCAGGACATTTATATCTCACAAGAGGCTGTAAGAGGACAAATCAAAGGGACAAGAAAACTTTTAATTGGGGAAAGGCAAATTATGAGGCTGTAAGGCTAGAACTTGCAGGTGCGAATTGGGATGATGCTTTTGCAGGGAAATGTACTATGGACATGTGGTCGATGTTTAAAGATCTCTTGCGGGATGTCAGGGATAAATTTGTCCCGGTGAGGAAGGTAAAGAATGGTAGGGTGAAGGAACGATGGGTGACAAATAAGGTGGAAAATCTAGTCAGGTGGAAGAAGGCAGCATACATAAGGTTTAGGAAGCAAGGATCAGATGGATCTATTGAGGAATACAGGGAAGCAAGAAAGGAGCTTAAGAAGGGGCTGAAAAGAGCAAGAAGGGGGCATGAGAAGGCCTTGGAGAGTAGGGTAAAGGAAAACCCCGAGGCATTCTTCAATTATGTGAAGAAAAAAAGGATGACAGGAGTGAAGGTAGGACCGATTAGAGATAAAGGTGGGAAGATGTGCCTGGAGGCTGTGGAAGTGAGCGAGGTCCTCAATGAATACTTCTCTTCGGTATTCACCAATGAGAGGGAACTTGATGATGATGAGGACGATATGAGTGAGGTTGATGTTCTGGAGCATGCTGATGTTAAGGGAGAGGAGGTGTCGGAGTTGGTAAAATACATTAGGACAAATAAGTCCCTGGGGCCTGACGGAATATTCCCCAGGCTGCTCCACGAGGCGAGAGAAGAGATTGCTGAGCCTCTGGCTAGGATCTTTATGTCCTCGTTGTCCACAGGAATGGTACCGGAGGATTGGAGGAAGGCGAATGTTGTTCCCTTGTTCAAAAAAGGTAGTAGGGATAGTCCGGGTAATTATAGACCAGTGAGCCTTACATCTGTGGTGGGAAAGCTGTTGGAAAAGATTCTTAGAGATAGGATCTATAGACATTTAGAGAATCATGGTCTGATCAGGGACAGTCAGCATGGCTTTGTGAAGGGCAGATCGTGTCTAACAAGCCTGATACAGTTCTTTGAGGAGATGACCAGGCATATAGATGAGGGTAGTGCAGTGGATGTGATCTGTATGGATTTTAGTAAGGCATTTGACAAGGTTCCACACGGTAGGCTTAGTCAGAAAGTTAGAAGGCATGGGATCCAGGAAAGTTTGGCCAGGTGGATTCAGAATTGGCTTGCCTGCAGAAGGCAGAGGGTCGTGGTGGAGGGAGTACATTCAGATCGGAGGATTGTGACTAGTGGTGTCCCACAAGGATCTGTTCTGGGACCTCTACTTTTTGTGATTTTTATTAACGACCTGGATGTGGGGGTAGAAGGGTGGGTTGGCAAGTTTGCAGATGACACAAAGGTTGGTGGTGTTGTAGATAGTGTAGAGGATTGTTAAAGATTGCAGAGAGACATTGATAGGATGCAGAAGTGTGCTGAGAAGTGGCAGATGGAGTTCAACCCGGAGAAGTGTGAGGTGGTACACTTTGGAAGGACAAACTTAAAAGGCAGAGTACAAAATAAATGACAGGATACTTGGTAGTGTGGAGGTGCAGAGGGATCACGGGGTACATGTCCACAGATCCCTGAAAGTTGCCTCACAGGTGGATAGGGTAGTTAAGAAAGCTTATGGGGTGTTAGCTTTCATAAGTCGAGGGATAGAGTTTAAGAGTCGCGATGAAATGATGCAGCTCTGTAAAACTCTGGTTAGGCCACACTTGGGGTACTGTGTCCAGTTTTGGTCACCTCATTATAGGAAGGATGTGGAAGCATTGGAAAGGGTACAGAGGAGATTTACCAGGATGCTGCCTGGTTTAGAAAGTATGCATTACGATCAGAGATTCAGGGAGCTAGGGCTTTACTCTTTGGAGAGGAGGATGAGAGGAGACATGATAGAGGTGTACAAGATAATAAGAGGAATAGATAGATTGGATAGCCAGCGCCTCTTCCCCGGGGCACCACTGCTCAATACAAGAGGACATGGCTTTAAGGTAAGGGGTAGGAAGTTCAAGGGGGATATTAGAGGAAGGTTTTTTGCTCAGAGAGTGGTTGGTGCGTGGAATGCACTGCCTGAGTCAGTGGTGGAGGCAGATACACTAGTGAAGTTTAAGTGTCGCCTCACCTGGAAGGATTGCTGTGGACCCTGAATGTTGGCGAAGGGGCAGGTGTAACACCTGACTTGCTTGCAGGGATTTTAGTGCCAGAGACAGGAGTCATTCGTCTCAAACCATTGAATAAGTGAGTGTGTTTCCCAGATCCATGTATGGCCCGAGCTAGTCCAAAACAGGCAGTGCAATGTGTTCAGGAGGCGGTTTTTAACGAATTCACTCTACGTTTCTGACCTGGGGATTAGCTGTCTCTCCCATTCATAAACTCGGGAGGTTATTTTTAAATTTTATTTTACGGAGATACAGTGCAGAATAAGCCCTTCTGGCCCTCGGAGCTACAACACCCATGAATCCCTCAAATTAATCCGAAACTAATCCCGGGAAAATTTACAACGACCATCTAACCTGCCAACAGGTATGTCTTTGGACTGTGGGATGAAACCAGAGCACCTGGAGGAAACCCACATGGTTACGGGGAGAATGTACACACTTCTGACAGATGGCTGGTCATAACTTGGAAGAGGCAAGTGTGCAAATAGACGGTGAGGTCTGGAAGTGATAGGCGCCAGTATAAAGACTGAATTATTCAGTTGAAATTAACCTGCACTACTCCGTCCCTTCCCAGTCCTGATTCACCCAACTCCGCATTAACAACCCGACAGAAACACCTTCCCCCTCACCCAGCTTCCTTCTCCTCCTGCACCTAGTCCACTCTACATCTATGATGTTCCTTTCCCCCTCAGTTCCCAACTGCCCTCCCTCCTTCCCTAACTTAGGCCTATTCTCCACCTTCAGTTCCCATCAGAGTTCCTCATCTGCAAACCACCCATCACCTCCATCCCTCTACATCTCTTTCCACCCCTCCCTCCTCCATCTGCCAGTCACACAATCCCCACCTGGACCTACATGAAGAAGTTTGATATTATCAGAAACTCTGCTGTCAGTAAAACAAGACTTGTTCTGCAGAGAGCAATTCTGAGAATCCCTAATTAGGGCATGGTTTTTCAAATGCTCATACATCTTATCTGTACGAATTTTCTCCACTAACTTCCTTCGATGTAAACTCGCCAGTCTATTAGCTAACCCCTATTGACATCAATGGATCTATGGTTGAAAGGGTGAATAGGTGTAAGTTCCTTGGTGTACACATCACCGAGGATCTCATGTGGTCTGTACATACTGTCTGTGTGGTGAAAAAGGCACAACAGAGTCTCTTTCACCTCAGACGGTTGAAGAAATTTGGCATCAGCTCCCAAATTCCAAGAGCTTTGTACAGGGGCACAATTGAGAGCATCCTGACTGGCTTCAGCACTGCTTGCATATGAAGGATGTAAGTAAGGAATTCAGTTCAATTCTTTACACAATATTTCTTCTCATCTACTCATTGGGTAAATAATCAGGATCAGGTTTAATATCACTGGCATATGTCATGCAATTTGATGGTTTTGCAGTGGCAGTACAATGCAATACATAACAATAACTGTAATTGTGTGTGTGTATATATATATATATATATATATATGTGTGTGTGTGTGTGTGTGTATATATATGTATATATATATATATAATATGGACCCCAACCCTCTTCTTCTCGGTCGTCCCAGGAAACCTGGCCCGTTAGCCCCTCACTAGCAACCACCGAATCCCACGGCGATAAACCCACCTTTATTGGGCTTCGTACGTCTCGGGTGTGTACAACTTTGTTCCTGTCAAACCTGTCAGGTTAGGATGTCTTGCCCGACCAGTCCCCAGTTTGAGTGATTGACTGCACCACCACCCCCCCTAGCAAGAAATAACAAATTGTACACTGCAGGCAGTTTATAAAGAAGTACATTTAAGAATCTTAATTTAAGCGGTTATTAAATGAAAGAAAAAAAAATCAAAAATGGTCCATTACTCTCAAACAGTTAAATGTGCAGAAGTTAGAGCTCATCTGAAACTTCCCTGTCACTCACTTGCCGGACCCTCGGTCAGTGTGAAAGCTCACACCACTTTGCGATCGTTGCTCGCAATCCATCTCGAACAAATGCTTCTCCCACAGGAGTGTTGGTTCTTCCTTCTTGAAGCCGTTCATCTGCATAAAGCGCCCTGTGCGACAGGGACGGTATCCTAAGCCATACACATCCCCACCCCAGACCTCCTCCAGGTCCCGCCAACAACGACTCTCTACCAAGCATTCTCCAGAACCTTCTCCCAATTCCACTACACCGACTGGCTGACAGCACTTTGCTAATTTGCCTCTTATCTCAGCTCAAACCCAAACAAGCTGAGAGCCAAAGAGAGCGCTCTTACAGAACTGCTAAAATGAAATTGAGTGAACTTGGCCTTTTCTCTTTGGAGTGACGGAGGATGAGAGGTGACCTGATAGAGGTGTATAAGATGATGAAAGGCATTGATCGTGTGGATAGCCAGAGGCTTTTTTCCCGGGGCTGAAAAGGCTAACATGAGGGGACATAGTTTTAAGGTGCTTGGAAATAGGTACTGAGGGGATGTCAGGGGTAAGTTTTTCCACACGGAGAGTGGTGGGTGCGTGGGATGCACTGTTGGCAGCGGTGGTGGAGGCGGATACCACAGGGTCTTTTAAGAGCCTCTTAGATAGGTACTTGAAGATCAGAAAAACAGAGGGATGTACGCTAGGAAAATTCAAGGCAGTTTCTAGAGTAGGTTACATTGTGGGCGAATGTCCTGTCATGTGATGGAAATTTTTACGTTCTATGGAAATACCTACAGCATAGCAGTAAAAATCTGAACTATGGCTACCCCCACCAAAAATAGTCATGCCCTCGTGACTTTGAAACCTATCAACCCACCATTAATAACAATTTTCATCAATTCCGTGACGCCAGGACCGCCAATCCATTTGTGAATGGTAGTGACTCGGGGGATAGACACAACAGTCTGTTCCCCTGTTGCGTCATCGGGACGCCTATCTGGGGTTTCCTGAGTCTTTCAGACTTCCTTCTCGTTTCTTCGGCTGCCCCGGCTTCAACCACCCCTTGTGGCCCTGCCTGTCTACTGGACGGTGCCTCTCCCAGTCTACCACTCGTGTGTTCCAGTAGCCCAGGCTCTGCCGCCCCGCTGCATGACTGAATTTA
Organism: Mobula birostris; assembly: GCF_030028105.1. NCBI lineage: Eukaryota > Metazoa > Chordata > Chondrichthyes > Myliobatiformes > Myliobatidae > Mobula > Mobula birostris. The sequence goes on along the minus strand of NC_092382.1, from coordinate 48,373,508 downwards.
ACTTCTGTCAGTTAACAGTAATGCGGCCAAACACCCTCACCCTCCGCTGGTGCTAACCAGTGAGACTTCTCTCAGAAAGGGGTGTCCTCGGTCGCTTCAATAGTCTGGCAGGTACTCCCGGAGTAACCAACATCGGCCTCACCAGTAGAAAGCACATCTTCATCTCCCAACACCTTCTCACTTAAGCTTCCTTCCCATCCTTCAGACATTCCGGCAAATTTGGGGGTTCCTGTCACTCTAGCTATCCCCACCTCCCCCCCACCCTGGGGTGTATGAAGTGTCAGGGAGGGGTAGCACCTCTAGTGGGGAACATGTCGCATCCTTTTCAGGGCAGTTTGTCCACCTTTTGTCCCCACCTGGCACTCAGCTCTCACCTGTGGCTCCCCGTAGCTGTTTGCATGCGACAGCAGCCACACCCCGGGCAACAGCTTCGACAAGCCGACGAAACCGAGTGAGGGTAGCCGACAGGTCACAAACCCTCGGTGAGATAGGGAGTTGTCTATCCCAGCATGTGAAGACAGACTCCGGCGGATTGAGCGGACGAGACCAATGGAAAGTCCAACGGTCAGGAAGGCGGTCTCTGCAAGCGTCGTGGAACGTGTAGACCAGGACAAGACACAGAAGACGTCCTGGTCATCCACTGCGCCTAGTCCCATCTCCAGCCGTCTAGACTCTGTCTTGCCACTGGATCCAGATGGGAATTGGGAAGAGAGAGTGAGGCTGACGCTGCGCAACTCTCCCTCCCTTCAATCTAAATCACGCGCTAGTCTCGACACCATCATAATGGTGTTGAGGTCCTCATCGACGTTGACGATGGATAAACACATCTACTCCCCCAGGAGGTAGCAGGATAGGTTTAGTCTGGGTGCAACCCACATTTCCCCCTTTCTCCTCATCATCCTGCTTAGGAGGAACTTGCAGCTCCTCAGAAGCTGCTCTGAACACAGGGTGAATGAACGAGATTTTCAGAGAGTTCTCTCCATTTCTCTCCTCGCATGCTCCCAGGAGCCTTCTCACAACGGCAGTGTTTGTTCCCACAAGAATGGACCATCCTTCTCAACCGGATCCGGGCAGACCAAAACTAATGTGTCATTAGTCTTAGTTACTCCAACGTCTGCTTCCATAAACTCCAACTTCAATGCCAGGTAACCATCGTATTGATACCCATCAGTACTAACCCCCAGAATCTCCAGGGCACTGAGTGTTGTCAATGGTAAGAGCGTCAGATACCGGTTGCAAAAGGATCTATAAACTAAAGTAACTTGAGAACCTGTGTCGAGCGTGGCTGTCACATAAACACCTTCAGTCCATGTAAATACATCAGAACTGGGTCCCACTAAATCTTCAGGAATAGTGTTTGGTACTTCTCCATTTCCCTTGGCACACTGATAGGACCATATCCTCTCCAAAACGTCAGCCCGTTCCTTAACTGGGTCCCTCCATAGTTTTACCTCGTTTTGACTGTTTGATTGCTGGCTGACTTACTTTCCGAAGATTTTCCTATCCTTCACACTCTCACTTGAAGTGTCCATCTTCTTCACAGTGGTAACGGAAACTGCCGGTCACTTCTCTGGTTGAGGGATCCTGTTCAGAAGCAGGCCTCTGCTTGTTACATCCCATCGGCTCACCGTTGGTGTCCTGGTTGGTGACGGCACCCGGAGATTTCAACCGCAACATGTCCGCTGTAAAATCTTTCACGACATCCTGTAAGACTCCTGTTGGGCACTGGAGGTCGTTTCAGCAACAGCGGCTACTACTGAGGCCTGCAGCCTGCTGACGGAGGCCTCCCACTCCTCCATCACCTGTTCCACTCTCTAACCTCTCCGAGGGACTCGGTAAAGATGGGAAGAGGGCGCATCTTATGGGCCACTCCAGTACGCAGAGCAATCACACCATGTGTTAGCGCTCCCTTCACAACTTGCACCAACCTCCTTTGTGGCGTGCACACTCCCGAGAGGATAGGCGGCTGAGTCACTTTGCTGCAGGACCGCCTCTGCCGCGACTGGACCCGGGGTCCGGTAGGACTATTGCCCGGCGGTTAAAATGCAGTGTGTGGAATCGGCCAGGGATGTCCCCACCCCGTGGCAGAGACGTCCGCTCATTCGGATGGTCAGAGGGTCACTTTCAGACCGTGTCTGGACTCTTGTAGAGACTTCAGTTGCTTCTTCCCATTTTGACTGAACTGATTCCCCGACACGCTGGAGCAGGTGGGAGAAGGGCGAGAAAAGCAACAATGACAAAGCAGTGTCAGTACATCATGTTTCAACAACACAGACAATTAACACGGGGAAAGCCACACGTGCGCTGAGTTCTCATCACATCGTCGACTGCAGAAAACACTCACCAGATCTGTCTGAGGCTCGGGAGGGCGTGTACAATGTGGCGGAAAGCAGGGAGAGACCCATCTGTGAAGGAGTTCGATTTGAGATTCACCACCTTCAGAGAGCGGTGTGCACTGAGAGCAGAGACGAGATCCTCCATGCAGTCATCTGTGAGATTGATATTGTACAGCCTGGAGGTGAGAGGGAGGGGGAGACAGAGATAGATAAATAGAGAGAGACAGGGGGAGAGATAAAGAGACAGAAACAGAGATGAGATAGAGTGAGGGAGAGGGCGTGAAAGGCAGGGAGTGGGACGACGGGAGATAGAGGGAGGGAGAGGGTGTGAAAGGCAGGGAGGGGGACGACGGGAGATAGAGGGAGGGAGAGGGTGTGAAAGGCAGGGAGTGGGACGACAGGAGATAGAGGGAGGGAGAGGGTGTGAAAGGCAGGGAGTGGGACGATGGGAGATAGAGGGAGGGAGAGGGTGTGAAAGGCAGGGAGGAGGACGATGGGAGATAGAAGGAGGGAGAAGGTGTGAAAGGCAGGGAGGGGGACGAGGGGAGATAGAAGGAGGGAGAGGGTGTGAAAGGCCGGGAGGAGGATGAGGGGAGATAGAGGAAGGGAGAGGGTGTGAAAGGCAGGGAGGAGGACGATGGGAGATAGAAGGAAGGAGAAGGTGTGAAAGGCAGGGAGTGGGGACGACGGGAGATAGAGGGAGGGAGAGGGTGTAAAAGACGGGGAGTGGGGACGACGGGAGATAGAAGGAGGGAGAAGGTGTGAAAGGCAGGGAGGGGGACGAGGGGAGATAGAGGGAGGGAGAGAGAAAGAGAGCGAGAGAGATGAAGAGATAGAGAGACAGAGAGGGATAGACGGTGGGAGAGAGAGAGGGAGATGTAGAGAGACAGAGCGGAAAAGAGAGAGGTGGGGGAGAGTGGAAGTGACAGAGAGGGAAAGAGTGGAAGAGAGAGAGCGAGTGGAAAAGAGAGGGAGAGTGTGCAAGAGTGGAAGAAAAAGAGAGGGAGAAAGTGGGAGGAGGAGAGAGGGGAAGAGAAAGGGTGAAGGACAGATTGAGAGGAAACAGTGAAGATCCAATCAGTGATTTAATTACTGATCACATCAGTGTTCAGACACTCAGTGACTGAAAACGCGTTCTCTCAGTGAGTGCTACTTACTCCAGTTTCTGTATTTTACAGTCCGGTTTCCTCAGAGCTGCCATCATAAGTCTCAGTCCCGAATCATTCAGTTTATTCCCACCCAGGTCCAGCTCTGTCAGAGAACGATTCATGCTGATAGCAGAGGCGAGATCTTCTATGCAGGAAGCTTTGAGACGGTTCCTGTCCAGCCTGGAGATGCGAGTGAGGGAGAGTGCGGGTGTGCAAGACAGCGAGCGAGAGAGGAGAAAGTAAAGGGCACAGGGCGATTGGACACGGTGCAAATCCCCAGTGTTTATCAGTAACACAATTACTGATCACATTAATGTTCAGTGTCAGACACCCAGTGACCACAAACACGTTCTCACACAGTCTGGTACTTACTCGAGTCTCTCTATTTTACAGTCTGGGTTCCTCAGAGCCGCAGACACCAGTTTCACTCCAGGTTCTCGCAAGTCATTTGTTCCCAGTCTAAACACAAAGAGAGATGCAGGTAGATTCAAAATCTGGGGTCTAATATAACAGGATTTCACTGTATTAACAAAGGAAACATAATGAAATTAAGAGTGATTTAAAAGTTATTCCTCTTTCACTGCAGCTCCTGGTTATTTGTGAAATATGTTTAATAAAATCCTGTGCGTGTGCATTACATCTTATTCCCGTACGCTGTCTGCTGGAGACATTCCCGGTGCGCGTGAGAGCTATCGAGAGAAATCTCCCACTCATGAGGGGGACAGAGGTCTACCAAGATCATATGGCTTTCGACCGGGGGTGGAGGGGTTGGGGAGCCAGCGGAAAAAAAGCGCGGTGACGGCAGGCGGAGAAACATAACAGTGGGTGCGGCGAGTGAGAGAGACAGAGAGAGGGAGAGATTAACAGACAGACAGCAGGAGTATAAGAGAAGAGTGAGAGAGAAAGGTTGAGAGAGAGGGAGAGAGGTCGAGAAAAAGTGGGAGATGAGAGAGTGACTGGGAGAAGAGAGGGGAAGAGGGCAGAGTGAGAGAGATGGAGAATGAGAGTGAGGAGGGGTGGTGAAGTGATGGAGAGGGACAGAGTGAGTGAGGGAAAAAGGAATTGTTCGTGGACCATATAGCAGAGTGAAAGAGAGACGGGACTGAGGGAGTGGGTTATGAGTCTGGGGGAGAGGCAAGGAAGGAGAGAGGGAAAGGGGTTTTGGAGTGAGTGAAAGAGATAGAGACAATGATAGAAATAGGGGGGGAGTGGGAGTGAGAGGGAGCGAGCAAAGAGAGACAGAGAGAAAGTGAGAGAGTGAAACAGAAACGGACACAGAAAGATAGAAAGAGAAAGAGAGACTGAGAAAGCTAGAGATGGAGAGATAGAGTAAGAGAAAGCTAGCGAGAGAGACAGACAGAGAGGAAGAAAGAATGAGAGTGAGGGACAGCGAGAGAGACAGAAAGAGGGAGAGGGAGAGAGGAAGAGCGAGAAGGAGAGAGAGAGAGAGAGAGACAGAATGACAGGGACTTTCGTTGAGGGCAGCAGAAGTAAGAAAACGTGCGATAAAAAAAACGATTTAGAGTGTGAGGAAAAATGACGTTTACCTCAAACCCTGGCACTTGTGCAGCCCGGATGCCAGTCGCTGGAGTCCGTCACACTGAATGTAGCAGTGATCCAGGTCGAGGTGTTTTATTGTATCACAGAACCCGATGACATGAGACAGGACCGCACAGTCAATCGGGGTCAGTGTCATTCCACTGAATGAAAGTGTTTCCACAGATTCCAGTGCGGCCTGAGCCAGTCCACGATTCTGAGACTCAAACAGGTAGTGCAGTGTGTTCAGGAGGCTCCTTTTACCGGCTTCATTCCTTGTGTTTCCACTCTGACGTTTGACCTCCTCTTTCACCCAGTCGATCACCTGGCGGGCTGTATCGCCAGGAAATGGGCCCAGAAACTCCTTCCATCGCCAGGCTGACCCCGAGGAGAGACCAGCAACAAAACGGAGAAATACCTCAAACCGCCCATCTTCCCTGCTATGTGCTTCAGTGAGGAGTTTCACAATATCCCTGCGCTCTGAGTTCAGGAATTGTGCGAGTGCAGCTACAAACTCTTGGATGGTGAGGTGTGGGAATGTGTACACCACGTTCCGGGCAGAATCCTTTTTCTCCAAAAGCTCCATCAGGAATCCGGACAGGAACTGGGAAGGCTGCAGATTGTTCTTGATCAAATCTTCATCTGTAAACACAATCTTCCTCTCGGACACTCCTCTGAAGGCCATCTGACCAACCCTGAGTAACACATCACGGGGGTTCTCAATCTCACGGCCGTGGTTTTTCAGGATGTTGTAAATATAGTAGGAATACAGTTGGGTGATAGTCTTGGGAACTCGCTGCGGGTCCCTGACTCTTTGTGTGAAGAAGGGGCCCAGTGCCAGAGCGAGGATCCAGCAGTAGGAGGGGTTGTAGCTCATGGTGTACAGGATCTCGTTCTCCTCCACGTGTTTAAAAACAGCTGCCGCCACCGTCTGATCTTCAAAATGCCTGATGAAATATTCCTTCCGTTCATCACCAACAAATCCCAGGATTTCAGCCCAGACACTGATCTCTGCTTTTTCCAATAAATGTAATGCAGTGGGGCGGGTGGTCACCAGTACTGAACACCCTGGGAGCAGCTTGACCTGGATTAAACTGTACACGATGTCAGAAACCTCAGACCACCACTCGGGATCTGGGCACTGGTGCTTGGGTTCTGTGTATCTCCGACTGTCAGCAAAATCGATTCTGTGTTTGAATTCGTCCAATGCATCGAATATAAACAGCAATCCCTTTGGGTTCTTCCAGACCTTTCTCAGTAACTTCCCAAAATAAGGATACTGATTCAGAATCAGTTCCCTCAGGTTTATTCTACAGTTAATGGAGTTTAAATCCCGGAATTTGAAACTGAAGACAAACTGGAATTGTTGGTATATTTTCCCCGTGGCCCAGTCGTGAACAATCTTTTGAACCATTGTTGTCTTCCAGATCCCAGCCACTCCGGCCACCGCTGCTGAACTCCCAGATTTGTGTTTACTCCGTGTAAAGCTGCTTTGGAACAATTGATCAGTTCGAATTTTTTCTAGCTCTGTGCGGAGATGTTTCTGTCTCCATTTTTCATGGACCCGACCCCTGGCCAGCAGCTCGTGTTCCACCAGTCTCCGATCTCGAACATTAGAAATGACCGTGAGCTCAGCGTATCGATCAACCAGCTGGAAAACCTTCACCTTCTCCGTCATCAGGATCGTGTTCACTCTCAGTGTTTCAGTCTGTGTCCGCAGAGTCTCCTTGTGTTTCCGTTGAACATCTTCAATAGGAATAGTGAGAAAGTTATCACCGCACTAGATGTGTGAAAACATTGAAAACTCCGATTGGAACATTATTAAGCTGACAGGAAATAACTCAGTTTCTATCGATCAGAGTGCGGGAAGTGAACCTCTGCAGAGGCAACTGACTCGAATGTGATCAATGACCAAGGGAATCTCAGGTCCTCATCCAGAGTGGTGAAGGTAGAAAGTGCCCCCCGGTACTTTATGACACCCTGCCCGTTCACTTCACGCACGTTCCTTTCGAAAACACAGCACCCACTTTCTTGACAACACATACACACAATGCTGGAAGGAACTCACCGTTTTGTGTGTGTTGCTTGCATTTCCAGCAACTGCAGGTTTTGGCTTGTCTGTTTATCTATCTATCTCTATCATCTATCTACTTATCTGTATATCCATCTGTCTATCTTTTTATCCAGCTATCTCTTTATCAATCCATCTTTCTATCTATTTATCCATCTATCTATTTCGTTACCAATCCATCCAGCTATCTATCCATCCAATTATCTATCTATCCATCCAACAACCTATCTTTCCATCCACTTATTTGTCAATCTTTCCATCCACCTATCTGACCATCTATCCACCCATCTATCAATCTACCTCTTTAACCATCCATCTATTTATCTCTTTATCGATTTAGTTATCTTTCCATCCAACTACCTATCCATCCATCCAACTACCTACCCATCCATCCATCCATCTATCTATCTACCTCTTTATCCATCCATCTATCTCTGTCCCTCCACCCATCTACTAATCTATCCATCTATCTATTCATCCAACGATCTATTGGTCCATCTATCTATCTCTTTATCCATCCAGCTATGTACATACATATATATCTTTCAGCCATCCATCTATCTATTTATTCATCCATCTCTGCATCCAACTATCTATATATCTATCTCTTTATCCGTCCGTCTGTCCCTCCATCCATCCGTCCATCCATCCATCGATCCATCTATTCCATCTCTTAGTCCATATATCGATTTCTTCGTCCATTCACCCGTCCATCCTTCCATCCAACTATCTATCTGTCTCTCATTGTCAGTCATGGGTGCCTCGTTCCCCACTCAGTATTCTTTTTCTTTCTCGGGATGAAATTCTGCTGTTTCTCCAAAGCAACCCTGCGAACCTGTTCCACGGCTTTAACTGCTACTGTCCCTTTCTAATCTACTCTGACTATCTCTTCACCCATTTCCATTTAATCAACTGTGACGCCTCTACGCCAGATTTCAGATTCTCTCACAAATGCCGGGTTAACATCTGTCATAGTTACTATCACTTGTTCCTGATCGGCCGCTCTGACCTTCTGGTTGGTCTCGCTGCCTCATCATCCATCTTCCTGACGTTGTCTGAAAGTCTCACACCCGTGCCCAACTCTCAACAAGCCCCATTCACGTAACGACCCCATATTCATGTTTCTGTACTGGAATCCCTCCGCAATGACTTGAATTAACAACTCTTATTCTCTGTCAGAGACCATTGCAAGTCCTTAAATGTTTCTGGTGTCTGACACCTAAATTAGCCCAACTGCCCTCACGATCCACGTGCTCCTTCAATTCAGTCATGCCGCTGCTCCGAGGATCCCAGAACACTGACATCCCAGGGTAAGACCATAAGACAGAAGAGCAGAATTAGGCCATTCTGCCCATTTGGTCTGATCGACCATTCAGTCATGGTTGATCCCGGATCTCACTCAACCCCATAGACCTGGCTTTTCACCATATCCTTGGGTGCCCTGACCAATCAGTGAAACAATCAACTTCCGTCTTAAATGTACCCACGGACTTGGCCTCCACCACGGTCTATGGCAGAGCTTTCCACAGATTCACTACTCTCGTTAAAATAAAACCTTCTTACCTCTGTTCTGAAGGGTCGCTCCCTCAATTTTGAGGCTGTGCCCTCTTGACCTGGATGCTCCCCACCATAAGGAAACATCCTCTCCACATCGACCCTAACTAGTCCTTTCAACACTCGACAGACCTCTAGATTTCATTCACTAAAGCACCTGAAATTGTACGGGACTGCAGTGAAGTAACTGGTTTGAGATGACTGCATCATCACTTACCCTTTAGTTGCGGGGACAAATCACAAAAGCCTCGGGTGATACTCATGTGCTCATAAGGATCAGGACCTGTTGATATTGGAAAGCTTTCATGAAATCATGTCTGGCAAACATGGTTAAATCTGGAACTTGCAAATCTGATTTTAGGCTGAATGTGTTGCTTTACCGTACCGAGTTCCTGGATTTCCTGTAGTATCTTATCCAGCTTCGGTAATCCGTCCCTCATTTTTACAAAGGATTCCCACATCACCCTCCGGGCCGGGGCTTCTTTCTCCATCACCAGACTGAGGAAAAGTTTGGAACTCTCTGCTGGGTTTCCCTTCTCGACGAGCTCGGCGACTTTCTGTAAAGGGGAGCAATAAATTTATTGTGAATATTTAGGGGATTGGTTCAAAGGGAGAAGGGTGTGGGGGTCAGTTTTTTTTTTAAATCAGAGACCCGTGGATGCCTGGAATGCGCTGCCTGGTGTGGTGGTAGAGGCAACTGCATTACAGGCTATCAACAGATGTTTGGATAGGCGCACAGATGTAAGGAGGATGGAGGCATATGAACATCGTGTGGGTGGGAGGGTTCAGGAATACTGGAAAACCTTCTCCACAGTCCACACCCTCCAGTCCTTTCAATATTTCATGTTGGTGCGAACATGTCGGCCCAGCGCATCTGTAGATGTGAACTTCCCCATGTTCGGGACACTTACAAAGATTGTTGTGTAAAAAGGACCCAAAGGATCATTGGGGGCCCGAGCCACCCCAACCACAAACTGTTCCAACTGCTACCATCTGGGAAACGGTACTGCAGCACAAAAGCTGCGGGACACTTCTTCCACCAGGCCATCAAAATCAATTCAATTCAACGAGATTCTCCCTCATTCTTCCAAACTCCAGGGAGCAAGGGTCCAGAGCCACGGAATGATCCTCGTCTATTAAACCTTTCCTTCCGCGCGTCGCCTCTAGCCCCTCTCCAATGCCAGCTTGTCCTTTCTAAGGGACCCTCAAACTGCAGAATATACTCCAAATGCGGCCCGAGCAATGCCTCAGCATTATATCTATGTTCATACATTATCACCCTCTCCAAATTAATTGTATCTTTGCATTTGATTTTTCTGTCACCGACTCTAGCACTGGAACCTACGATTTCTGAATTTGCTCCCCGTTTGGAAAATACTCTGTACCGTCACTTCTCTACACCTTATCCCATCTGATCGTTCCGCTCTGTCCAAATACTTCTGGAGAATACCTGTTCTTTCAACTTTCCCTGTCTCTCTACCTTTCTTCAAATCTGGCCACAAAGTCGTCCAGCTCGTTAAGATATAACGTGAACAGAAGAGGTTCCAAAAATAAGCTTTGCTAGAAAAGTTTCTAACTCGAAAAACTAGGGTCAATTGCTTTATTTGCGCACTTGAATTTTCAGAAAGCATTTGACAGGGAGCTGCGCACGAGGATGGAAGAAAAAAAAATCCCCGTCATTCCATCAGCTTGCCTCCTGTTACTCAGCCAACGTTCTGTCCATGCTGGTATGTTTTCTGTGATACCACGGGATCTTGTTTTGTTTAGCATCCTCGTTTGCCACTCCCTCTCAAATGCTTTCTGAAAATCCAAGTGTGTAAATAAGGCAATTGACTCCCCTTTGTCTATTGTGCTAGTTACGTATTAGAGCATAGAATAGAATAGTACAGTACAGTACAGGCCCTTCGGCCCACAATGTTGTGCCAACCCTCAAACCCTGCCTTCCATATAAGCCCCCACCTTAGTTTCCTCCATATACCTGTCTAGTAGTCTCTTAAACTTCACTCGTGTATCTGCCTCCACCACTGACTCAGGCAGTGTATTCCATGCACCAACCACTCTCTGAGTAAAAAACCTTCTTCTAATATCCCCCTTGAACTTCCCATCCCTTACCTTAAAGCCATGTCTTCTTGGATTGAGCAGTGGTGCCCTGGGGAAGAGGCGCTGGCTGTCCACTCTATCTATTCCTCACATTATCTTGTACACATCTATCATGTCTCCTCTCATCCTCCTTCTCTCCAAAGAGTAAAGCCCTAGCTCCCTTAATCTCTGATCATAATGCATACTTTCTAAACCAGGTAGCATCCTGGTAAATCTCCTCTGTACCCTTTCCAATGTCTCCACATCCTTCCTACAGTGAGGTGACCAGAACTGGACACAATACTCCAAATGTGGCCTAACCAGAGTTTTATAGAGCTGCATCATTACATCGCGACTCTTAAACTCTATCCCTCGACTTATGAAAGCTAACACCCCATAAGCTTTCTTAACTACCCTATCCACCTGTGAGGCAACTTTCAGGGATCTGTGGACATGTACCCCAAGATCCCTCTGCTCCTCCACACTACCAAGTATCCTGCCATTTACTTTGTACTCTGCCTTGGAGTTTGTCCTTCCAAAGTGTACCACCTCACACTTCTCCGGGTTGAACTCCATCTGCCACTTCTCAGCCCACTTCTGCATCCTATCAATGTCTCTCTGCAATCTTTGACAATCCTCTACACTATCTACAACACCACCAACCTTTGTGTCGTCTGCAAACTTGCCAACCCACCTTTCTACCCCCACATCCAGGTCGTTAATAAAAATCACAAAAAGTAGACATCCCAGAACAGATCCTTGTGGGACACCACTAGTCACAACCCTCCAATCTGAATGTACTCCCTCCACCACCACCCTCTGCCTTCTGCAGGCAAGCCAATTCTGAATCCACCTGGCCAAACTTCCCTGCATTCCATGCCTTCTAACATTCTGAATAAGCCTACCGTGTGGAACCTTGTCAAATGCCTTACTAAAATCCATATAGATCACATCCACTGCACTACCCTCATCTATATACCTGGTCACCTCCTCAAAGAACTCTATCAGGCTTGTTAGACACGATCTGCCCTTCACAAAGCCATGCTGACTGTCCCTGATCAGACCATGATTCTCTAAATGCCTATAGATCCTATCTCTAAGAATCTTTTCCAACAGCTTTCACACCACAGACATAAGGCTCACTGGTCTATAATTACCTGGACTAGCCCTACTACCATTTTTGAACAAGGGAACAACATTCACCTCCCTCCAATCCTCCGGTACCATTCCCGTGGACAACGAGGACATAAAGATCCTAGCCAGAGGCTCAGCAATCTCTTCTCTCGCCTCGTGGAGCAGCCTGGGGAATATTCCGTCAGGCCCCAGGGACTTATCTGTCCTCATGTTTTTTTAACAACTCCAACACCTCCTGTCCCTTAACATCAGCATGCTCCAGAACATCAACCTCACTCATATTGTCCTCACCATCATCAAGTTCCCTCTCATTGCTGAATACCGAAGAGAAGTATTCATTGAGGACCTCGCTCACTTCCACAGCCTCCAGGCACATCTTCCCACCTTTATCTCTAATCGGTCCTACCTTCACTCCTGTCATCCTTTTTTCTTCACATAATTGAAGAATACCTTGGGGTTTTCCTTTACCCTACTCGCCAAGGCCTTCTCATGCCCCCTTCTTGCTCTTCTCAGCCCCTTCTTAAGCTCCTTTCTTGCTTCCCTATATTCCTCAATAGACCCAGCTGATCCTTGCTTCCTAAACCTCATGTATACTTCCTTCTTCCTCCTGACTAGATTTTCCACCTCACTTGTCACCTATGGTTCCTTCACCCTACCATTCTTTGTCTTCCTCACCGGGACAAATTTATCCCTTACATCCTGCAAGAGAACGCTAAACATCGACCACATGTCCATAGTACATTTCCCTGCAAAAACATCATCCCAATTCACACCCGCAAGTTCTAGCCTTATAGCCTCATAATTTGCCTTTCCCCAATTAAAAATTTTCCTGTCCTTTTTGATTCTATCCTTTTCCATGATAATTTTAAAGGCCAGGGAGCGGTGGTCACTGTCCCGCAGATGCTCACCCACTGAGAGATCTGTGACCTGACACGGTTCATTACCTAGTACTAGATCTAGTATGGCATTCCCCCTGGTCGACCTGTCCACATACTGTGACAGGAATCCATCCTGGACACACTTAACAAATTCTGCCCCATCTGAACCCTTGGAACTAATCAGGTGCCAATCAATATTAGGGAAGTTAAAGTCACCCATGATAACAACCCTGTTATTTTTGCAGCTTTCCAAAATCTGCCTCCCAATCTGCTCCTCTGTATCTCTGCTGCTACCAGGGGCATATAGAATACCCCCAGTAGAGTAACTGCTCCCTTCCTGTTCCTGACTTCCACCCATATTGACTCAAAAGAGGACCCTGCTACATATTAGCTCAAATAAATCTGACCGATTCACCTCATGGAAGCCGGCAGATTCCGGCCTGTTTTATCACGCACCTCGAAGTATCCTGAAACTTCATTCTTAATGATGGACACCAACATCTTCCCAGCTACTGAGGTCAGGCAATCTGGCCTATAATTTCCTTTCTTCTTCCGTCCTCCCTTCTTGAAGTGTGGAGCTGTACTTGCAATTTCCAGTCCTCTGGAATCACTCCAAATGGAAAGAGAACTATGAATGTGTCCACAATCTACTTAGCATCAACTTTTTGCGCCCTGGGGTGGAATCCATCCCATGCAGCTGACTTATCTCCCTTCAGAACTTGGAGCTTCGCAAGTTTCCTCCCCCTATGTAATAGGAGCTGCGCTCAGCTCTGTCCTCTGACACTCATATGACTGGTGTCTTCCACAGGGAGGGAAAATACTTACTGAGCTCTCCCGCTGTTTCTTTGTCTCTAATTACTACTTCACCAGTGTCACTTTCCAGTGATCCAATATCGACTCTTGCTTCTTTTTAACTTCCTTATATGACAGTAAAAAGCAACGTTTTGGTATCCTTTTTTATATTATTGGCCAGGTTACCTTCATATTTCATCTGTCATCTCATTATTGTGTTTTTGTCACTTGGTGCTTAGGAGCTTCCTCATTCCCAACTCCTCACTAGTTTTGTGTTGCATCACGTGCCCTTTCGTTTGTTTTTACGCAGTTTTTGATTTCCCGTGTCAGCCACGGTCGCACCCTCCTCTCTTCATCGTGCCTATTTCTTCCTTGGGATGAACCTTTCAAATTGCTAGCAATATCTTCAGCCATTGTTGATCTGCCGTCGTCCCTCCTAATGTTTCCTTCCCATCAATATTGGCCAGCTGTCCAACAGTGCCTCTGTAGTTCCCTTTAATCCACTGAAATACCAGTGCGTCTGACTGGAGCTTCTGCCTCTCAAACCACAGGCTGCATTCTATCGTATTATGATCACTTCCTCCTCGTGGTTCCCTTACATTAAGCTCCCTGGTTATAAACCCCCCACCCGCAAATCCAGAGTTGCCTATTCCCTGGTGGGTTCAACAACAGACTGTTATAAGAAAGTCAACCGATAAGCATTCTACAAATTCCTCTCTTGGGACACAGCACGAACCTGATTTTCCCTACATCCCTGCATATTGAAATCTCCCGTGGTTATCGTAACATTGCCCTTTTTACTTGCCTTTTCTATTTCTCGTTGTAATTTGTACCCCACGTCCGGACTACTCTGTGCAGGACTGTAAGAACTCCCATCACACTCACTTTGGCCTTGCAATTTCTTGTCTCTACCGACAGGGATGCTACAAATTCTGATCCAATTTCGCTCCTTTCTTATGTTTCATATTCAATTTTTTAACCAACAGATTCACTCCCCCCAATACACCCCTGCCTGTCTTTTCGATATGATGTGTATCATTGGATATAAACCCCTCAACTGTGATTTTCTTTGATGCCCACAACTGTATCCCGCTGAATTTCTAACTGTGGAAGAAGATTAACAGCCATATTTCATATATTCCGCCTGCATTCAAATCGAACATTTTCAATCTGGTTTTCGTCACTTTTTTCAGTCTTTCTTCCATGTCACTGGAATCTATTTTTTATTCATATCTAAACATAGTCTTTTTTTTTTTGAAATTCTGGAAACTTCCACAACTTATCCTGCATTTCCCTTTCATTTTTCATTCTCTTGTAAAGGACCCCTAAAAGGGAAATAGGAACAATAAAAAAGGCATGAGGATCTTCTAGCAGACCAGGCGAAGGAGAATCGAAAGGGTGTCTACAGATTTATTAAAAGCAAAGGAATATCAAAGGCAAAAATTGGTCCTCTTGAAAATTAGCCTGGTCATCTCTGCATGGAGTTGATGATTTTTGTTTACTTTGGAGACGGTTGCAGAGTACACACACTGAGGCAAAAGAACAGTGAGGCAGTGGGCCCTGTGCTGATTACAGGAGAGCAGATGTTTGATGCCTTGAGGCAGATTCGGGCGCGTTGGAGAGCTAAATAGTCCCATTGATGAATAGAAGTTTTCAGAATAAACCAGGAAATTATAGGCCATCAGTAGTGGCAAGGTTTCGGAAGAGGTATTTTAAAAATCCGGATATATATCTGTTTGGTTCGACAGGGACTGGTGAGGAATACTCGACGTGGCACCGTTTGCCTGTATGTGCTACAGTATGTCATGTCTAACCAATCCTACGCAGTTGCTGTCGAGGAGATTACTAGGAAAGCTGATGAAGACAAATCAGTTTCACAGGATCTCACATGCGGAGGTTAGTCAAGGTTCAATCACTTGGCATTCAAGACGAGAAAGTTGAATTTGACATTGGCTTTGCGTGAGAAGCCAAAGAGTGGTAATAGACGGCTTCCTCTTTGACTGGAGTCCTGGTGTGCCGCAGGGATCCGTGCTGGGGGTTTGTCTCCTATATCAACAATCTAGATCATAGGATGAACACAATTTCCGAGGACACCAAGACGGGCGGTGTAGTGGACAGCGAAGAAGTCCATCATGGTTTGTAGCGCTATCTGCATAAGTGGTCTGAAACTACAAGTGAAATTTAATGCAGATAAGAGTGAGGTGTGGCTTTTTGTGAGGACATGGCATGGCAGGGCTAACACAATGAACTGAGAGGGCAGTAAAGTGGAGGGATCTGGAATGCAGATGACAGTTCCCAGAGGGATATTTAATACAGATAATAATACAAGAGGGATCTGGAATACAGATAATATTTCCCAGAGGGATCTGGAACACTGTTGATGATTCCCAGAGGGATCAGGAGTACAAATAGTAATTCCCAGAGGGACCTGGAATACAGATGATAATTCTCAGAGATAGCTGGAATACAGATGATAATTCCCAAAGGGATCTGAAACACGGTTGATGATTCCCAGAGGGATCAGCAATACAGATAGTAATTCCTGGAGCATCTGGAATACAGATGATAATTCCCAGAGGGATACGGAAATGCAGATGTGCACAATTATTTAAAATGATGTCACCAGTAGGTTTGTTCGTATTTCGTGTTTCTGGCACGTTGGCCTTCATAAGTCACAGTACTGAGTACAAGAGTTGGGATGTTGTTCATGTTGTAAAAGACGTTGGCGAGGCTTACTTTGGAGTATTCTGTGCAGTTCTGCAGCTATTTACCAGAATGAGCTAGGGAAAAAGACGACGGTTCCCTGAAAGTAATGTCACGGGTCAACAGATGGTTAAAAAGATCAGTTGCCATGCTGGTCTTTATCAATCAGGACACTGGGTAGAGAATTTGCGATAGCACCTTTCAGTTTCAGATGCTGGTGAGGACACATTTCAGTCTTAGTTCCCTTGATGCAAGAAAGATGCCAATGAGCTGGAAAGAGTGCCGAGGAGGTTTACAGGGATTTTCTGGGATCTGAGGTACTGGGTAATAGAGAGAAGCTGCTCAGTTTGAGACTGTTTACACTGGTCCGTACAAGATTGGTTTTACACTGGTGCATGAAATGTGAGAGGCATCTGTAGAGTGAACACAGCAGTCTTTTCCCCGGGGTGGAGAATTAAAAAAACTAGAGGGCATAGTATTATGGTCAGGGGGAAGGGGGACTTGAATAGGGTCCCGAGCAGAAAGGTTGTTCACACAGAGGGTGGCCAGTGTATGAAATCAGCTGGAGGGAGTGGTCAAGGCAATATATATCAACAGCAGTTAAAAGATAACTGGATAAGCATATGGACAGGATATGTTCGGGCGTTATGAACCACATGGAGGGAAATGGGACTAGCGTAGATCTGATCTTGATCGGTAGGGATCAAGTGGGTTGAAGGCCCAATTTTTAGCTTAAAATGAATTCAACAGCTACAGCACATTAGTCCACGACTGCGGGCGTTAACCTGCAATACTATTGAATCAGGATGAACGAACCTCACGCTCGCCTTTACACTCGTTACTGAAGAATGACAATATACAAACTTTAGCCCTGTTTCTGGAATATGGAGTGGAGTGGAGGACAGGCATCTTTCTCCAAACGAAAGAGTTAAACCCGGACAAACGCAACTTTCTCGTGGTTAAAATTGGACAGTCGAGATGATATTTCTACTGGATAGTTATTATTGACAGCGACTCATTAATTTACACTCCCCACACCAACGTGTTGAGCATGGTTGGAAGGTGCAATCGATTCTGAATCTACAGGCCCAGCTCCCCGCCTGTTATTGCAGTATGAGTGTTGGATGGTTGGGAGAAATTGTTCTGTGACCAGTGTCATCACTGCAGCAAACAGAACCGAGAATCGAACCAGACTGTCTCTTCCCTCGCGTTGCGATCGGTTCTGTCGCCGCGAAGAGAAACCGGCCAAATTCCGCCCGCTCACCTCATGCTCTGGTCCGCTGAAATGACCCTCCCGTCTCAAAGTCAGGCTGAGTTCTTCGACACCTCCTTCGATCGCGTGCTTCAGTCTCTCCCGGTAGAAATCTGCCAGCTGGAGGAGCTGGTAATTTTCGCACTGGGCCAGGAGCTCGGAGATCATTGGCTTGGTACCTGCAAATACAAGCGGGAGAAGTAAGCACCGTGGGCGCAGCACCCGCCCCACATTCGCTCGCCAAAGTGAGCTCTGCGGGGCCATCTTCGCTGTCCGCTCCGTCTGCTTCTTTCACCATCATCGGTACAATATTACTGTCTCCTTCAGTTGGTCGGCGTTGTTATCACCACTAGCATTATGAGAAAAAGGGTGCAAAACATCCAACAGTCGGACTACAAGCTCGGAGACGGGGAACTGGGCCAGTAGATTGAAAGTCGCTTGCGTCTGCAACACACCTCCAAATGACAGCACTCCGCAGCCCTCTCCCACCTGCCGACACTCACATCTAACGATGTTCATTGGGTCGCAAATTCCACTTGGATTTGCAAAATTCCCATCTTCCTCGAGTATGCCCGTTCTGAATTATTTACTGATCTAGTGTCTTGCCTGATCTCTAATTGGCTCAACCACAGTTTGAGACCGTCGTCACACCAGCTCTTCCATACCACATTCCGGAGGGAGGGAACCCCTCCATTTCCGAGGGCAGGCGATGAGTGGCTGCAGTATGTTTGGAGTCGCATGAAGACGTGGAGTGGCACTGCTAGATTTCCATTCATGGATTGGATGTTTGAACCATTTGCGGTTTTGTAGATAATACAGCAGTTTCAAATTTAAAAAAAAACAGACCCTGGCCTTTCACCCCTGATTTTGTTATTCCAGATACGGTGGGATTTGAACCTGAGTCATGCTAAAGGTCCTTGGATGTCCACAGCCAAACTAATGCCACATGTCTGCCATTTAAAACTCTCGCCTTTCCTATCCTCATTTAAGCTTCTATTTCACTCCTCCCATTATTGTTCCAGTCGCTGCCCAGGTATAACAATGTTTTCAAATGTTCTGCTGGAAATTCTGTGCCTTTTCTTCGAACAATGCGGGTTTTACCTGGGCAATTCTGCCATTATTGTCAATAAACATATCCCTCACCACCAGAGAGCGGCTTTCAGATGACCTAACCGTAATCCTCGTGCAAGTCCACGGCCTCCTCTACTGTCACGATCAGTCCACACCCAGGTTGGAGGAGCAACACCTTATATTCCACCTGGGTGGCCTCCAACCTGATAGCATGAACATCGATTTCTCGAACTTCTGATTATGGCCCCATCACTCCACTGTCTGACGCATCCCGATCCCATTTTCCTTTTCTCACCTTATCACCTTGCCTCCCCATCGCCTCCCTCTGGTGCTCCTCCCTCCTTTTCTTTGTTTCATGGCATTCTATCTCCACCTATCAGACTCCTCCTTCTCCAGCCCTGTATCTCATTCACCAACCAACTTTCCAGCTATTTCATCCCACCCACTCCCGGTTTCACCTATCCCCTTGTGTTTCTCTCTTCCATTCACACACCTTTAAAATCTACTCCACGTCTTTTTGTATATTTATTCTCCAGTCCTGCAGAAGGGTCTCAGCCTGAAACATCGACTGCACAATTTTTCCATAGATGCCACCTGGCCTGCTGAGTTCCTCCAACATTTTGTGCGTGTTGCTTGGATTTCCGGCATCTGCAGATTCTCTCTTCTTTGGTGTTTTTTTTTTTTAATTTACTCTTTTTTAATAGGTTCCGCACAACATTGTGGGTGGAAGGGCCTGTACTTTACTATTCTACGTTTTCTTAGCATTGAAGAAGGTCTGGGGAAGTTCTGGGAATGAAATGGTTAATGCACGGGGAACTTTTCATCGCTCTTTACCTGTACTCGCTGGAGTTTAGAAGAATGAGAGGGGATCACATTGAAACTGATCCAATATTGAAATGCCTAGATAGATTGGGTGTGCAGAGGACTTTTCCAGTCGTGGGTGATTCTGGGACCAGACAACACAGCCTCACTACAGAGGGACAACTATTTAGACCAGAGATGATATAGAATTTCTTTGGCCAGTGGGAGATGAATATGCGGAATTCATTGCTACGGATGGCCGTGGACGCCAAGTCATTGGGTCTAGTTAAAGCAGAGGATGGTTCTTGGTTTGCTAGGTCATCGTGTGGAGAAGGCAGGAGAACGGGGTTCAGAAGGAAAGTAAATTGGCCACGATGGAATGACGGAGCCAAGTGAACTAACTCATTTCCTATATCTTATCATCTGATGGTTACCTTTGAACCCCAAGCATCAAATTTGGAGCAAATGTTTATATTTGAAATAATTCTGTAACTCACCTGTTTCCCCTCTCTCAGCTAAGGACCCTCGAACCCCGTCCTTGTTTGTGCCTTCAGCCATGGTGGGGATGAAGTTTTCAATATTCAGGCTCCCTGCAATGAACAGAAGAGAGACACGAGGATTGTCAGAAGGATGACTTATCTTTGACAGCATTGAAGTGTATTTGCTGATCCCTCAATTGAAAACAGCTCCCCATTAGGTTGTTGAAGTCATACCACAGAGAAATAGCCCTTCAATCCATCATGTCTACACCAACCATCCGTACTAATCCTAATTACAGGCACTTGGACAAATCCTGCAGCACATCCTGCCAGTAATAGTCGTCAGTAAACTTAAATATGGCAAAGAAGTCATACTTTGCCATGCAGACATGAACATAAAGCAAATGGAGCTGGTGGGGGGCGGGGGGGGGGGGGGAGATCAAGCCAAAAGTCTTGTGGTGATTGTGAAGGAGATGTTGCATCGGCCATATCAGAGTCACATAAGGCATCTACCAAGAGACTAATGACCTGACAACTCTCCATAACTTATAAGTCAGCAGTTTGTTAGCATATGCCTCAGTTGAGCAGATAAATGCAACACCAACTCCCAGAAAACCCAGAACCATCCAGGACCCCCGATTGACTGGCACCCAGCCTCCGCCTGCACGTCAATTTCCTCCAAAATGGCCACGCAGTGTCCCCGCGTAAGCAATCCGCACCACTACTCTCGCTGGATGTTCCAGCAGCACCTCTGAAACCACTGACCTCCAGCACCGAGATGGACAAGGACCTCAGTCCTGCAGTCATAGAAAAATGTAATGCATAAGCAGGACTTTTGGCCCATCTAGTCTGTGCCGAACCATTTAAACTGCCTGTTCCCATCTACCTGGGCCTGGATAGGTACGTGGATGGTGAGGGGTATGGAGGGCGTTGCTCTGGGTGCAGGCCGATGGGGCTAGACAGATTAAATGGTTAGGCACAGACTAGATGGGCCGAGGGGCCTGTTTCCTTGTTGCAGTTCTGTATGATTCTGTGTTTCTTGCTCTGACTTCTCACGTTTTTTTTTCTTCTCAGGACTTGATGAAGGGTCTCGGCCCGAAACGTCGACTGTTTACTCCATTCCATAGATGCTGCCTGGCCTGCTGAGTTCCTCCAGTGTTTTGTGTGTGTGTTGTTCTGGACCTCCGGCACTGACAGGATTCCTCATGTTTGTTCTTGTCCATACCCAGCAATACCCTCTCAATCCATTCAGTTCCAACACAGTTGCAGTTGGGCAAATGGCCTCACAGTTGGTGCCGACAGCCCATGGATGAATAGGCAAAATGAACTCCCGAGCTTGAGATCTGTGCGAGGTTCGGGTCTGCGCGGTGCTCATAGTGAATATACTGGTGAGACTTGGGAAATCGGAGCACATAGCAACAAGAGTGGTCCAGGAAAGTTGCTGGTATATATACAGACGGGAAAGGGGGTTGTAGTTGGTTTGTACTCTGCATGGACGATGATGACCAGTGGTGTTTCGTTGGGATCTGTTCTGTGATCTCTCCGAGATTCAGCGGGACTGTCATAAGGATGTAGAACTGGGCTGAGAAGTGGCAGATGGAGTTCAATCCAGATAAGAGTGGTGGCTTATTTCCGGAGGTCAAATTTGGAGACAGGATATAATATGACATGACCCTTGGTAGTGTGGATGATCAGCGAGATCTTGGGGTCCATGCCCATAGGATATTCAACGCTGCTGCGCAATTTGACTGTGTTGTTAAGAAGGCTTATGGTGTGAGGGCCTTAAAGATCCGTGGGATTGAGCTCAAGAGCCGTGAGGTAATATTACAGCTCTATACGAACTTCATTCGACCCCACTTGGAGTACTGTGTTCAGATTTGGTCATCTCACTACAGGAAGGATGTGGATACTATAGAGAGACTGCAGAGGAGATTTACAAGGATGTCGTCTGGATTGGGGAACATGCCTTATGAGAATATGTTGAGTGAACTTGTCCTTTTCTCCTTGGAGCGAAGGAAGATGAGATGTGACCTAATAGAGGTGTATAAGATGATGAGGGGCTTTGATCGCGTGGATAGCCAGAGGCTTTTTTTTTTCCAGGACCAACACGAGGAAGCATAGTTTTAAAGTGTTTGGAAGTAGGTACAAGGGGGGATGTCAGAGGTAAGTTTTTCACACAGGGAGTGCTGGGTGCGTGGAATACACTGCCAGCAACGGTGGTAGAGGCAGATAAAAAGGTTTCCTTTAAGATACTTTTAGATACGTACATGAAGCCGAGAAAAAAAAAGGGTTGTGTGGTAGGGAAATTCAAGGCAGTTTCTAGGGCAAGTTACATGGACGGCACAACATTGTGGTCGGATATTACAGCGGGACCTCTTGTTAACCATTTCCGCCTTGGGGAGAAAAACCCGCTGGCTATCCACACCATCTGGCCTCTTATCATCTTATACACCTCTATCAGTTCACCTCTCATCCTCCGTCGCTCCAAGGAGAAAAGGTCACGTTCACTCAACGTATCCTCAGAAGGCATGCTCACCAATCCATGCAACATGATCGT
The DNA here is from genome assembly GCF_030028105.1 of Mobula birostris. Lineage (NCBI taxonomy): Eukaryota > Metazoa > Chordata > Chondrichthyes > Myliobatiformes > Myliobatidae > Mobula > Mobula birostris. The sequence goes on along the minus strand of NC_092382.1, from coordinate 48,351,117 downwards.
AAAACTCTCTCTATAGTATCCACATCCTTCCTGTAGTGAGGTGGTCAGCCTTATCCACAGACTGGACTTATGTCAGTGACATGCTTGGACCGTCTTCTGATTTCCAGTAACTCACAGACTATAGATGCAGTGTCCGTACTCCAATTCAGCAATTGCTACCTTATGGAACTGTTCGTTGTGACTGTGAAGTGACTCTGATTCAATGGGTTTCAATAAGCACTTCTAACGTTGGAGGAACGTATACAATATACATCCAGAATTTTTTTTTCTTTGCAAACATCCACTAAAACAAATTAGCGCCCCAAAGAATAAATTATATTTATTCGTTAGAAAACAAAGCCCCCCAGCTCCCCCACTCAAAAAAGCATCAGCAAGGCAACGAGTGCTCCCACCGCTAGCAGCAAAAGCATCGACGTCAATGAATACACAGACTTGCAGTGCCCCAATGACTGCATGTTCACCCAGTCATTCGACATACCACAGGCTCTCTCTCTCCCCAATAAGGGAAAAAAAGAGGTGTATCCGTTTCACAGACTTAACAAACAACTTGCTGATGTACAATGTTAAAAGTTTGATGCATCGCTTTTTCCGGGCTCTGTTCCCAGGCTGTAAATAAGAAAAAAAAAGGTGTACTCAGGGAAACGAGGAGATTATTTATGCAATATTCAGAATAGGTTTGGTCCATTGAGACAGGTGAAGGATTCATCATTGATATGCGATGTGACAAATCTAGAACATAAGAAACAGGAGCAGGAGTCGGCTCATCGAGCCTGCATCGCCATTCAATAAGATCATGCCTACTGTGCAAAAATCTACCCAACCTTCCCTTAGCTATATTTACTGAGGTAGCCTCCACTGCTTCATTGGGCAGAGAATTCCACAGATTCACCACTCCCTGGGACAAAAGCAGTTACTCCTCATCTCCGTCCTAGATCTACTCCCCCAAATCTTGAGGCTACGTCCTCTAGTTCCAATCTCACCTACCAGTGGAAATGACTTTCTTGCCTCTCTTATCTATTCCTTTCATAATTTTTACATTTCTGTAAGATCTCTCATTCTTCTGAATTCCAGAGAGTACATTTCCAGGTGACCCGATCTCTCCTCATAGTCTAATCCCCTCAGCTCTGTAATCTACCTGGAGAAGGTCCTCTGCACCGAACAATAAATTATAAATTATGATGAGAAATATATAATTAAATAGTTGTGCAAAAGTATAGCGCAGTAGAGTTCATGGGTCCACTGTCCATTCAGGGCCGTGGGGGTGGTGTCTGAATGAGAAATGCACTCTGTGGCTATATTATTACGTACACCCGGACACCGGCTCGTTAATTCAAATCAGCCAATACAATAGACAAATACAGGGATGCTAGAGGATCACGAAATTTTTAAATAACAGCAGGTTCGGCAATAATTAGGTCAGATTTAGACACCGGCCCTCGTGGGGGCAGGGTGGGGGGTTATTGTTGTCTAAATAGAAAATGCACTCAGTGGCGACTTTAATACATACACCTGCAGACCGGCTTTATTGTGGAAACCAACCAATCATGTGGCAGCAACTCGATGCAGACACGACCAAAAGGCTCAGCTGTTGTTCAGTCCGAAGATCAGAAAAGTGGGCAGAAATGCGATTTCAGTGACTTCAACCATGGAACTATAGTTCGTGCCAGTTGTGGTGGCTTAAGTATTTCAGAAACCCACAGATCTCCAGGGATTTTCATGCACAGCATCCGCATAAGATGGTACAATGAAAAAAAAACCATCAGAGAATAATATCTAGGGTAACTCAAGCTGACATGAAGACGACACTGACTGAAATTACCAGGCGTTACGACAGCGCTGCGCAGAAGAGCCTCTCTGAACTCTCCAGCCGAGAAGTGGAGACCCACAGCAGCCGACCATGAACATACACTCAGAGGCCAGTTTGTTAGGTATAGGAAGTGCCCACCGAGGGTAGACTTCAATATTTTTAACAACAATGAGGTGATATTTACTTCAGGATGTACCGGCGGAAGCACCTCGTCTTTGCTAAAATGCACTTGCAGATCTGTAAATCTGCACAATTTTAAAGACAATATTTTACTATTCGATATACTACCGTTAAAAGCGCATTAACTGAAACACCTTAACGTTTCCCAATAGAGGCTCTGACGTTACTTTGCGCCGAACGTCTATTCTGGTAGCAGAGTTCCTGAATCTAATGTGCCCCAACAGTAAGTGAAAACGCCCTGGGTAATGATCATTTGATAACAGGGGCTTCACCCTAATCAGCCAGTAACCCCACATCCTGCTCCACGCAAGGAGCACATGAGGACTCATTCAGACATGCTGCTCACTTCAAAATAATGACTCCACTGGACGGTGGCAGTGATTTACCTTCTCTCGACAATTCCATCTGCCCCGGAAAGAGGATTCGCGACCTGCATCATGCTTCAGTTTGCTGGGGCTATTGTTCACATTAAGACTGGTTTATTGTCAGACTATAAAACCCAGCGACATCCGTAGGGCAAAGATCTCCGTGGTTCTATTCTACAGAGACAGCGGAGTGAGTGCTGTGAATTCTGCTGAAAAGTTATGAATTTGGAATAATAATTTTCCTTTCATCACCGGGCATTCATTTCTCCAGGATTTATCTGCGCACGCGCTGACGGGAGCTGCAGCGATTTCAAGGTCAGGCCCGTTTGTAAAGCAGACTTCAGCAGTTGTCACCAGTCGGGATAATTACAGTATTGGGAAAGGTAGCAACAGCGCCGAGATTATGATCTGCATGTTATGTGTGTTAACAGTAAATGAACACACCCTGGTTAATGTTCAGCTGCTAACATTCAGATAAAACTGGACTGCACCCTAATCAGCAACTGATTCCACACCCTGTTCCACAAAGTTGGGACGGAACCACACAATTTCCTATTCAAGCAACTTGTCCCAAAGTGCAGTCCAATTTAATATCATTACTTCAGTGCGCGGTGACAGATAAGTGGTTAACAGTCAGAAGCGGACAGGGCCGGAGTCAGAAGCTAGAGAGTACCCCGGCGGCTGTCCCCCTTAACAATAAGTACTCCTGCCCGCGTCCTGATTCGGTTCAAATGTGCTGACACCTGTATTTACTGTTCACCTTGGGACCGGTTTATTGTCAGACCATAAACCCTGAGAACAAAGGTCGCTGTGGGGTGATTAGACGGAGCCAGCAGAAGAAAGCGGGCTGTGAGTTCTGATGAAAAGTTATGCATTTTGAATAATCTTTCCTTCTGAATGTTCAATGTATTTCCGTTGGCCAGAGTTAACCGGGAGCCTGCTGCCTGGAGCTGCACTGATCTCAGTCTCGGCCCTTTCATAAAGCCACCGTCAATGGGACCAGAACAGTAATACAAACAGAAACATAGGAAACCTACAGCACAATACAGGCCCTTCGGCCCACGATGCTGTGCCGAATATGTACTTACTTTAGAAATTACCTAGGGTTACCCAAAGCCCTCTATATTTCTAAGCCCCATGTACCTATCCAGGAGTCTCTTAAAAGATCCTATCATATCCGCCTCCACCACCGTGGCCGGCAGCCCATTCCACCCACTCACCACTCTCTGCATTAAAAAAATACCCCTGACATCTCCTCTGTACGTGCGTCCAAGCACCTTAAAACTGTTTGCTCACCATTGGGCAAGGCAGAATCTATACCCGAGGCGGTCATCTCTGGGAGACAATCTCCTTTACAGCAATACACAAAGATAGAATGTCCTTTACCTTCACTTACGACGTAACTTCCTGGATATCTTTGCCTGATCACCTCAGCGCACAAATACAATTATCCCTGTTTACCTTCTTCCTGATGGTACATTTCCCTGATATCACATTTAAATTTACAAATACATCAACCAGTCCTCAGCAGTGAGTGAGAGAAAAGCGCTGAGCATTAGATTCGCTGGGGCCCTTCACTGTCAGAAGGTGTTACTGGCATACTGAACAAGGAGCAGGCAATTTGGCCCCTCAGTCCTGTTCCATCATTCACTTTGATTGCGGCTACTCTGATAGTAATCAGAGCACCGCAAATCCTGCGACAGCCGGCAACAACCCACTCCCTCCCTTATCACACTGAAATAAACAGATCCTAAAAAAATGTTTCTCTTTCCCCTTGAGGAAAAGAGTCTAAAGACAGATTAGTCTCACACTGAGAAAAAGAAACATAAACCAGAGAAACTCTGCATATGCTATGAATCAAGGCAACACACACACACACACACACACACACAGAATGCTGAATGAGCCCAGCAGGCCAGGTAGCACCTATGGTAAAGAGTAAACAGTGGAAAACCCTTCATCGAGACCGGCGAGAAAAGAAGTCTTATTTGGTCGACATCTGATTCAGTTATGGGTCGGCACAACATCGAGGGCTGAAGGGCCTGTACTGAGCTGTGGTTCTCTAGTGTCTAGTGTCTAGTTCCTCCACAATAGTAAACGTGTTTTCCAGATCACTGTCGAAGCCCCGCCTGATCTTATAAACTCTCACCGTAGGCACCATCACTCGACCGAGCACAGTGCCAGTACATTCAGAAGCCCCTTCCCCTCATTCATGTAAACACCATCGGATACGATCAAGTGTTCCCATACTGGACTAAGTACCACTGGGCACAGTGATTCAATGATAATTAGGGCAGATCTCACCCGTGCTCATACCAGAGACTGGGTGGAATATTGCGATGGCTCTCTAAATGGGAAATAAGAGGGATATTTTATCAACAACCAGTGAGATTTAGAAAGTTTCATTTTAAATATCACTGCCAGAATTACCTTGCCTTCGCCAGAAAGCCCTTGCAGATCCAAAAAGCCGCACAGTATCGCCCTGCCGGATACTCCGCTGCGACGAGAGGACTGATTAAAACACCTTACAATTGCCCAGTGCTGTCTCTGTTCTGACTTTGTGCTGAGTTTATGTTTCTGGTTCCTGGAAGCCTGAGCACCTGAAAGTTATGTGTGCTAACAGTAAGTTAACACACCCTGGTTAAAGTTCAGTTGATAAAACTTTAATAAACCTGGACTTCACCCTCATCAGCAGGTGACGCCACACCCTGCTTCATACAAGGACTCATTAACATAGAAAAGCTACAGCAGAATACAGGCCCTTCAACCCACAAATTTGTGCCGGACATGTCCCTACCTTAGAAATTACTAGGGTTGCCCATAGCCCTCTATTTTTCGGAGCTCCATGTACCTGTCCAAAAGTCTCTTAAAAGACCCTATCGTATCTGCCTCCACCACTGTTGCTGGCAGCCTATTCCACCCACTCACCACTCTCTGAGTAAAATACTTGCCCCTGACATCTCCTCTGTACCTACACCCCAGCACCTTAATCCTGTGTCCTCCTGTGGCAACCATTTCAGCCTTGGGATAAAGCCTCTGACTATCCACAAGATCAATGCCTCTCATCATCTTGTACACCTCTATCAGGTCACCTCTCATCCTCCGTCGCTCCAAGGAGAAAAGGCTGAGTTCACTCAACCTGTTTTCATAAGGCATGCTTCCCAATCCAGGCAACATCCTTGTAAATCTCCTCTGCACCCTCTCTATGGTTCTACATCCTTCCTGTAGTAAGGTGACCAGAATTGAACACAATACCTCAAGTGGGGTCTGACCAGGGTCCTATATAGCTTCCACATTACCTCCCGGCTCCTAAATTCAAGTCCACGGTTAATGAAGGCCAATACACCGTATGTTTTTTTAACCACAGAGTCAACCTCCGCAGCTGCTTTGAGCATCCTATGGACTCGGACCCCAAGATCCCTCTGATATTCCACACTGCCAAGAGTCTTACCACTAATACTATATTCTGCCATCATATTTGCCCTACCAAAATGAACCACCTCACACTTATCTGGGTTGAACTCCGTCTGCCACTTCTAAGCCCAGTTTAGCATTCTATCAAAGACCCACTGTAACCTCACACATCCCTCCATACTATCCACAACTCCTTCAAACTTTGTGTCATCAGCAAACTTACTAACCCATCCCTCCACTTCCGCATCCAGGTCATTTATAAAAATTACAAAGAGTCGGGGTCCCAGAACAGATCCCTGAGGCACACCACTGGTCACTGACCTCCATGCAGAATATGACCCGTCTACAACCACTCTTTGTCTTCTGTGGGCAAGCCAGTTGTGGATCCACAAAACAATATCCTCTTGGATCCCATGCCTCCTTACTTTCTCAATAATTCTTGTATGGTGTACCTTATCAAATGCCTTGCTGCAATCCATATACTCTACATGTACTGCCCTTCCTTCATCAGTTATCCAGATAAAGGGATCTACGTGCTGCTCACTTCCATATGATTACTCCAGTGGACGGTGGCAATCATTTATGCTTCTCTTGACAATTCGATCTGCCCGGGAGAGAGGATTAGCGACCTGCATCGTGGTTCGGTTCGCTGGGGCTATTGTGCATCTTTGGACCCATTTATTGTCAGTCAACAAACCCCAGCGACACCCACAGGGCAAGCATCACCATGGGTCAATTCTACAGAGGCAGCTAAGTGAAGTGCCCTGTGAACTCTGATGAAAATTTACACATTTGTAATAATCTTCTTCTTTTTCTTCTGAACAGAAGTCATTCGTTGTTCTCGGCTTTATCTGCACACGCGTTGCCACTTTCTCCAGGATTCACCTGTGCACGCGCTGCAGGGAGCTACACCGAGTTCCGGGTCAGCCCGCTTGTAAAGGCGAACGTCAGCAACTGTTACCAGTTGGGCAACGAAGAAACAGCACCAGGAATACAGTCTCTTGGAGATAACCACGTGTACATAACAACAGCAAAATAACAGTACATTTCACTTTCATCCATGTGCTCATTTACTGGAAATAAGTGACCGCTGATCAGCGCTTACTCTCTTCACGTTTCCCCCGCAATCACGTTTACTTCACATATGTCTCAATTGTTTCTCCTTACGGAGTAATGAAAACCCCTCTTAGAATTACAATTCCCTGGATATGGTTTCATCAGCCAGAGTTTTAATTACATCCAGCTACCGGATTCACCATGAGAAAGGCAGATCTGACCAGGATCTCAGCACCTTCACGTTCCCTCTCACCAAAAACATCACACTCTCTTGTCAATTCAACTCAATTCAATTCAATAATTGACTCGTTAACTTGAGCCTGACAGGGTGGCCTTGTCCTATTGATGTGCACTCAATGCCTCTGGACACTCAGAGATTGTGGTGAAGTACAGTCAGCCCTTACCTCTGATGTAACCAGACGTTGTTAAGTACGGTCCTGGATACCATAGACTCACGGTCCCAGGTGAGCGACCAACCTGCTCACTCGGCACGGGAGTTCAGGTTGACCAGCCAATGCCTGGACTGCTCGGTTAAGTAGAACTGGTCGCTCAGAACAGATTTGCGTGCAAGTCTGACAAGCTGTCTTATTCTTCACCCATCCCTTCCAATGGGGCGAAGGTTCTCTGCTAGATCACCGAGAATTTGATCTGCCCACCCCAGATTCTGAGCTCCGCCAGGACTTTGACCGGGGATGGCCGGGGCAGGACGACTTTTAGCTCAATCATTCCTTACCTGTCCCAAGACAGAGAGCTGCCGGATGTCTATTTACTCCCACTGCAACTGCGAACAAGTTCGGTCAATGCACACACACACAAAATGGTGGAAGAACTGAACAGGCCAGGCAGCATTTGAGTTACTCCAGCATTTTGTGTGTATGTTGCTCGGATTTCCAGCATCTGCAGAATTTCTCTTGTTTGTAACAAGATTGGTTAAATGTTTTCTCAGTACTTTTGGTTTCTGGGAGCTCATTAATATTCATTTCTTGACATTGTCATTGAGAGATTATTGCAAATTCAATCCTAGCCCTTGCTGCATCAAGCTCAGAAACACAAGCTAATTACTGTATAAACCAGCAGTTTTTCTTTTTCACAACCAGAACTTGCTGATCCACACCTACGGGAAACATTTGTGGAATCTGACTCTTCTTAAAAAGATAATTACAAGTTTTAATGAAACTGATATATATATATATCAAGTTTAAGAGCCATGAGGTAATGTTCTGGTCACCTGATTACAGGAAGGATGTGGATACTATAGAGGGAGTGCACAAGAGACTTACAAGGATGTTTGCCTGGATTGGAGAGCATACCTTATGGGAATAGTGTGAGTGAACTTGGCCTTTTCTCCTTGGTGACGGAGGATGAAATGTGACCGGATAGAAGTGAATAGGATGATCAGAGGGATTGATCGTGTGGAAAGTCAGAGGATTTTTCCCAGTGCTGAAATACCTATCGCGAGAGGGCACAGTTTTAAGGTGCTTGGAAATAGGTACAAGCGGGGATGTCAGAGGTAAGTTATTCACACAGACTGTGGTGGTTAACTGGAATCCACTGCCAGTGACAGTGGTGGAGGCAGATACAATAGGGTCTTTTAAAAGCCTCTTAGCTAGGTACATGGAGCTTAGAAAAATAGAGGGAAATGTGGTAAGGTAATTCTAGGCAACTTCTAGAGTAGGTTACATGGCCTGCACAAGATTGTGCACTGATGGGCCTGTAATTTAGTATGGGGAACAAGAAAATGGTAGACGAATTGAACAGGTACTTTGGATCTGTCTTCACTAAGGTAAACACAAACAATCTCCCAGCTATAATAGTGGCCAAAGGACCTAGGGTAATGGATGAACTGAGGAAATTTATATTAGGCAGGAAATAGTGTTGGATAGACTGTTGGGTCTGAAGGCTGATAAGTCCCCGGGACCTGATGGTCTGCATCCCAGGGTACTTAAGGAGGTGGCTTTAGAAATCGTGGACGCATTGGTAATCATTTTCCAATGTTCTATAGATTCAGGATCAGTTCCTGTGGATTGGACGGTGGCGAATGTTGTTCCACTTTTCAAGAAAGGTGGGAGAGAGAAAACAGGGAAATATAGACCAATTAGCCTGACGTCAGTGGTGGGAAAGATGCTGGAGTCAATTATAAAAGATGAAATTACGACATATTTGGATAGCAGTAACAGGATCGGTCTGAGTAAGCATGGATTTACGAAGGGGAAATCATGCTTGACTAATCTTCTGGAATTTTTTGAGGATGTAACTATGAAAATGGACAAGAGAAAGCCAGTGGATGTAGTGTACCTGGACTTTCAGAAAGCATTTGATAATGTCCCACATAGGAGATTGGTGGGCAAAATTAGAGCACATGGTATTGGGGGTAGGGTACTGACATGGATATAAAATTGGTTGGCTGACAGGAAACAAAGAGTAGTAATTAACGGGTCCCTTTCGGAATGGCAGGCGGTGACCAGTGGGGTACCGCAGGGTTCAGTGCTGGGAACGCAGTTGTTTACAATATATATTAATGATTTAGATGAGGGAATTAAAAGTAACATTAGCAAATTTGCCGATGACACAAAGCTGGGAGGCAGTGTGAAATGTGAGGAGGATGTTATAAGAATGCAGGGTGACTTAGACAGGCTGGGTGAGTGGGCAGATGCAGTTTAATGTGGATAAATGTGAGGTTATCCACTTTGGTGGTAAGAACGGGAAGGCAGATTATTATCTAAATGGAGTCAAGTTAGGAAAAGGGGAAGCACAACGAGACCTAGGTGTTCTTGTACATCAGTCACTGAAAGCAAGCATGCAGGTACAGCAGGCAGTGAAGAAAGCTAATGGCATGCTGGCCTTCTTAACAAGGGGAATTGAGTATAAGAGCAAAGAGGTCCTTCTGCAGCTGTACAGGGCACTGGTGAGAGCACACCTGGAGTACTGTGTGCAGTTTTGGTCTCCAAATTTGAGGAAGGACATTCTTGCTATTGAGGGAGTGCAGCGTAGGTTCACAAGGTTAATTCCCGGGATGGCGGGACTGTCATATGTTGAAAGATTGGAGCAACTGGGCTTGTATACTCTGGAATTTAGAAGGCTGAGGGGGAATCTGATTGAATCATATAAGATTATTAAGGGATTGGACACGCTGGAGGCAGGAAGCATGTTCCTGCTGATGGGTGAGTCCAGAACCAGAGGCCACAGTTTAAGAATAAGGGGTTGGCCATTTAGAACAGAGTTGAGGAAAAACTTTTTCACCCAGAGAGTGGTGGATATGTGAAATGCTCTGCCCCAGAAGGTTGTGGCGGCCAAGTCTCTGGATGCTTTCAAGAAAGAGATGGACAGAGCTCTTAGAGATAGCAGAATCAAAGGTTGTGGGGATAAGGCAGGAACACACACACACACACACGCACATATATATAGTTACAAAATACACGTGGACTAAGATGTTAACTGTCCTGTGCTATCACCAGTGGATTCATCAGTTGATCTGCCACCTGTCTTCAGGAGTTCAGCCTGCTTATGATCAAGACTCCCTCGAGGTGGTGGGCCAGCAGTGCTAAAGCACCACCTCCCACTGGTGAGCTTAAAAACTTGGCATCTGCCTCTATCACAGTTGTTGGTCACTTCCATCCAACAGATAGTCAGCTCTTCAGGTGTCTATGCAACTACTGAAGAGTTTGCAAAAGATGGATACACTGTCCGACAATCTGCCCCTCTGGACATAGTTGGTCCACACCCATGCTGATCCTTTCTCTGCTTCTTCAGCTACAGCCCTGCTGGTTGACTTGATCTCTCTTCTAGTGAAGCCAAGGTCACGCAGCCACTTCTGGAGAGTGAACGCAATAAACCCACGGCAGCCTACTTCGAATGGATAGCATGAAACCTTCCACCCTCTGTCTCTGCACTCTGATCTTAATTCTGCATACTTGGTTAAATTGCGCTCATGGGCTTCATCGACGTGTTTTCCCAGGAGACTGTGAGTTCACCAATAACCACTTCTCTACTGGTGTCAGACCATATGATTATATCTGGACGCAACACTGTGAAAGCTATTTGTATATATACAGATACATGTACAGATGATGAGTGTTTAAGGTAAAATACAACTCTGGAAACTCTCAAAATCTGATAGCAATTTTAACAAGTAGACACTCAGACTGCAGACATTGGTGAACTTTCCTTTCTATATCTTTATATTTCTATTGATTTTTCCCCCTGTAACAGAAGTATTTAAATACAGTATTAAATTAGCTTTGTTCACGGTTGAAGGTGAGCGCGAAATTTCAGCAGAGAAGCCGCTCCCTGCTCTGAGGAATGTCTGCGAGTCGGAATCTGCTCTGCAAACAGGCAGCAGCTTACACACAGAAAATCGTGCTGTGAGTTTCACAGAACAGAACAGCCATCCCAGCTCCTCACTCATAACTACTAAATGACCCTCGCCTGATTGTCTGGTATGAAGTTAGAAGAAAACGACATGAAAATATACCCACATGGAGACTAAGCATTCTTGATGAATTAAGGTGAGAATAATTCAGCTTCTGATGTTTATTTCCAGTCGACACGTTGCCTATGTTTTGGATCAGTGATCAAGAAGATTTTCACAAACGAGAAAATGTTGCAGATGCTGGAAATCCAAGACTCACACACAAAATATTGGAGGAACTCAGGAGGCCAGGCAGCATCTGGGAAAAGAGTGAACAGTCGATGTTTTGGACTGAAATCCTTCGGCAGGACTCCTTTCCTAGATGCTGCCTGGCCTGCCGAGTTCCTCCAGCATTTTCTGTGTATTTCAAGAAGTTATTCACTCTATTTTGTCTCTTCTGGTGGTCGTGGTATTTGTGTTCTTGCAGTTTCCTGTCTGCACGATAGAGATTTTCCACAATTTATGTCAAGGTTAAAAACTTCTCGAATCAAGGGTTATGATTTCAAAGCAAGCATGCGATAAGCTGTTTGGCCAACACGGCTTCTGTTTCTAAACCTTGTCATTTCAGATGAATGCATGTCGTTTTTCTCTTCGTGACTGTGTTTATTGTTGGTCTTTCAAGGTGCTTTCCTCAACATTCTTTAGACATAAAGATGTTGATTTTGTTCAAGGCCTCAATACACAGCAAACAGTGTGTGTGTGTGTGTGTGTGTGTGTGTGTGTGTGTGTGTGTGTGTGTGTGTGTGTGGCAGGGGGGTGGAAGTTGTGATCAGTTACAGAAAGTGGCAGGCGGCATTGTGGAATGAAAGCCATTATTTCATTGTGTAAGGCAGGAGGCTCGATGGGCTGAGTGGCCAATTTCTGCCTGGTATGTTCACAAGAAAAGCTCTGACTACAGAGTTACTGTAATCTAATTTAATGAGTACGGACCAAGGCAAATAACCTACTGTTGAGCCAAAACCAAACATTGCAGTAAATCATCCAGATCGTTGACAGAGACGACAAGCAACAATGAACCCCGCACCCAACACCGCTGCACCCCACGAGTCACTGGTCTCCAGTCAGGGAGTCAAACCATCTTCCACCGCTTACTGGCTTCTCCCGTGAAACCAATGTCGAAGCCAATTTACCACCTCATCCTGAATGCCAAAATGCCAAACCCCTGAACCTTCTTGACTAAAGTCTCCCACGTGGGACTTTGCCAAATGTCTTGCTAAATTATATTAAACTATATATTTTTTAATTCTGTAAATTAACTGTTCTTTCTCCCAGAGCAGTAAGTGTCACGTTGTTTCCATCTGGTAACTGACTAAAAACGTTCTTGCACATTATACTTTCACTGCTCTGGGGAGAAATTAACCGTGAAAGGTTTGAAATGGGGGTGAAGTTATGAAATATGAAATTGCGTAGTTGTGCTGTTGCCCAATGCCCAGGAGCTGATAACCCCAGGGCTGCTGTAGCACCTTCCACACTGTAAGTGTCCTCTCAGGGTAGTGGAGTGAGTCTGCTTCAAAAAGCCTCGGATATCCCTATGAACACAGCCCCAAATCGGCAAGGCCCAGAGTCCGGCTCTGTGGAAAGTGAAATGAGAAAGATGGTTTCCCATCTCCAATGAACTGAGCAGTGGCATTACTGCCCCACGGTGGCTGTGACTGGGTCCCAGGGGTGGGGAATGTCATCTTTGTCCGTCTATCTGCCCAGTTTGTTATTGGGGAACAGAGAAGAACACAGGAACTGGATCTTCCGCCCAATGGACCCAATTGGAATAAATCCCCGAAGAGTCATCAGATCTGGATGTCATATTGCAGGCATAGGTCGTGAACATTGTTGGCATTGCGGCAGCAGTACAATGCAATATATGATAATAGGGGGAAAAAACTGCATTACAGTAAGTATCTGTTACTAAACGTTAAATTAAATAAGTATTGCAAAAATAATTTCAGTGAAGTAGGATCATGGGTTCCATGTCAATTCAGAAATTGGATGGCAGAGGGAAGGGAGCGATTCCTGATTCGTTGAGTGTGTGCCCTCAGTCTCCTGTACCACCTTCCTGGTGATACCAATGAGAAGAGGGCATCTCCTTGGTGAAGAGATCCTTAATGATTGACGCTGCCGTTTTGAGGCATCGCTCCATGACGATGTCCTGGATGCTACGGAGGCTACTGCCCATGATGGATCTGACTGAATTCTCAACTTTCCTGGGAGAATTTCGATCCTGTGTAGTAGCTTCTCCACTTCCCCCACCCCACCATATCAAGTGATGTGCAGCCAGTTAGAACAATTCTTATGGTACAACCGTAGAACTCTGCAAGTCTTTGGTCACATCTCAAGTCTCATCAAACTCTTAATGAAATATAGTCTCTGCCGTTCATTCTTTGTAACTGCATCGATGTGTTGGGCCCTGGATAGATCCTCAGAGATGTTGACACACTGGAACATGAAGTTGCTCACTTTTTCCACTGCTGACTGATCAGTGATGATTGGTGTGTGTGCGCCCTCATCTTACTCATTCAGAAGTGCACAATTAGTGTGTTGGTCTTCCCGATGTTGAGTGCAAGGTTGTTGCTGCAGCACCGATCACCTAGGTGATATACCTCGCTCCTGTTTGCCTTCTCGCCATCTGAAAATCTGCCAACGATGGCAGAGTCATTAGCAAATTTGTCACTGGCATTGGAGCAGTGCCTAGCTGCATAGCCATGGATGCAGAAAGAGTAGTGCAGTGGGCGAAGCACATATCCTTGAGGTGCACCAGTATTGATTGTCAGCGATGTGCAGGCATTATTTCCGACCCGCACAGATTGTGGTTTTCCAGTGAGGAAATGGAGGATCGAGTTGCAGAGGGAGGTAGAAAGTCCCATGGGGTTGAGATTTTTGTTCAGAACTGTAGAAATAATTGCGTCAAATGCTGAGCTCTAGTCGAGAAACAGCGGTCTGATGTAAGAATTCGTATTGTCAAGGTTATCCAAAGCTGCGTGAGGAGCCGAAGAGATCGCATTGTGACCTATTGTGGATACAGGCAAATTAGAATAGGCCCAGGTCGTTGCTGAGAGAAGAGCTAATTCTAGCCATCGCAAACCTCTCAAAGCACTTCATCACAGTAGTTGTAATTGCTGTGGACGATAGTCTTTAATGCAACTCACACTGCTCTTCTTGGGCACTGGTATCACTGTTAGCCTTTCAAGGGATGTGGAAACTTCCAACTGCAGCAAAAATGACCCCATCTCCGAAACATTCATAGAATACAACTCCTGTTGTTCTGGGGTGGCTGAAATCCCTTGTAACTCTGTGTGACGATAGCATCCACCACATCCTCTCTCTCCCGAAATCGATGGAAACACAAAATTTTCCCATGATCTCATTAGTGCCCCAGGATTAGTTTCAGTAAGGGTCTCTAGTAATGCCAAGAGTGTCCCAAGATGGTGTGCAGAATGGCACATGGTAATGCTATTCAAAGACCCAAGTAGGGCTCGGTCTCAGACACCAGTAATCCCATCAGTGTCCCCGGATAGGGCGCAGAATGGGACCCCAGTAATCAGATTCATTATCTCAGGGGTGAGGTTATGCAGAGCGAGAACCTGTTTGGCTATGTAATGAGGTCGATACATCAGGACTGTTTACTCCTGTCCCTGTTGCAGCCTGTCTGTTTAATGTTAATTTAATAAATATCTCAGCAGTTGACTCTGGATCTGCGTCATATTTGGTCACGCTGCTGCACTGTAATTCTATATCAATGCAGAATGACGGTGATAACTGGGAACAATTTAACTCATTATTGTTAATTTGTTAATGATGGTGAATTTAAAGTCTGGAAGAAAGTGTTGAAGTCGAATGGGTCAGGGACAGTGGAAGCGGACAGATCAATTGTCTTTGCTCCTGTAACGTGCTTGGAGATGGAGGCTGCCATTTTGTGGAACTGTTTTACATGCACCACTTTGTGAGAGAAAGTTGCTTTTTTTCTGTGTTTAAAATAGGCACAACAATGCTTCAGGTCATCTACTAAACTAGAGATCCTTTCCAAAGAAGGTATTTGTGAGGTGTTCTTTGATATAATACAATATGCAGTTTTCTGAATGCTGGGGATGGTGGCAGCCTAATGTGATTCGAGCTGATTACTGAAGAGAATGCATTACGTTTCCCTCCCTAGTTATCCTCCTGCTCTTGATAAATGTATTGACTGCCTTAGGATTCACCTTAATCCAACTTGCCAAGAATTTTTCATGACCCCTCTTGGCTTTCATAATTCCCTTTTTTAGTTATTTTCTGGTGTCTTTATACTCCTCATGTGTTTTGTTTGATCCTAACTCTGAAGCTTTATATAGGTTTCCTTTTCCTTCCTGACCAAATTTATCACCTCCCTGGCCATCTGATGTTCTCGTGCCTTTTCACCCCTGCCCTTTCTTTTCACAGGAGCTTTTGATAAATATGAAAAGTTGAATGATTCACACAGTAAGGAGGAGAGTGATGGGGTGATCAGGGGGAGGGGAAGGGCAGGGTGAGTGTGTGAAAGGTGGAGGGGGGAAGTTGAAATTGTGTGGGGGAAGGAGAGAGAGGGGGAGACGGGGGAGTGAGAGATGGGGAATGAGGGGAGAGGCAAGTGAGGGGGAGGGAGGAACAGAGAGAGGGGGAGTAAGAGTGATACATATGGAGGGAAAGAAGGGGAAGAGGGTCAAAGAGAGGGAGTGAGGTGGGGAGAGGAAAGCAGGGTGAGAGAGGTCTATAAAGAGGGGCGAGGGGATGGAGAGGGGGAGCGGTATGGAGAGGGAATGGAGGGGCAGAGAGAGAGGAACAAAAAGGGAGAGTGGGGAGAGTGACTGAGAGGCTGAGAAAAAGTGAGTGAGAGGGATGGATGGATGGTGAGAGGGTAATGGGAGGCGTACAGAGAGGGGAGTGGAATGGGGGAGAGGATGAAGGAAAGAGGCAGAGA
The DNA here is from genome assembly GCF_030028105.1 of Mobula birostris. Classification (NCBI taxonomy): domain Eukaryota; kingdom Metazoa; phylum Chordata; class Chondrichthyes; order Myliobatiformes; family Myliobatidae; genus Mobula; species Mobula birostris. The sequence continues at coordinate 48,334,963 of NC_092382.1, read as the reverse complement.
GAGATGAGCGAGAGCGCAGAAGGAGTAAATAGTGGGGAGAGTGAGGAAGTGACAGGGAGCAGGAGATAGGGTTAGGGAGAGTAGGAGGGGAAGTTGGAGTAAATGGTCTCAAGGAAGTGGTGAGTGAGTGGGATGTCGAAGGAGGGTGCACAGGAGGCGTCGAGGAGGAATGTGTGAGTGAGAGGAGCAGGGAATAAGGAAGCGTGTGACTAGGTTGACAAGGAGAGACGGATGAGTGAGATGGGTGGTGAGGTGGGAGGGTGGTGGGCTGTACAGTGAGGAGGAAAGGTGACCGATTTGGGCGGCGAGGAAAGACGGGCGAGTGAGAATGACATCAATGACAGAGCAATGAAGGAGACGGGATCGAGGCAGAAAAAGTGAAGGTGTGGGTGCGGAGGGGTAGGAAGGTGAGTTCTGGGGGGGATGATGAGAATGGACGGCGAGGTCTACGGGTGATGAGTGAGGTGAGTTGGGAGGGGTGAGGGAGAATCAGGGAGAAGAGAGCAGGGTGAAGAGCGGTGGTCCCGGTCTCAACTCCCACACGGGGATTTTTCCGTAAACAATTCCCGGTCTTTGAATCTTATCGTGCACCATTCCTGGTCTCCATATCCCACACTGGCTGCTTTACTGCGAATGATTCCTATTCTCCCTTTCACACACCAGGAGTTTCACTCTGCACGGGTCCTGGTCTCCCTGTCGAACTGTTAATCCGTTGAGCTTATTGACCTGTCCTCCATCCCCTCCCATCCATTACCTATCCAAGTTTCTCAAATAGATGTTGTTAAGACCTCAGACAGAGTCAGGAATCGAAGGTTAACCATGTTGTGATTAATGTTCTGAGCTGTGTATATTTCAATGCAACAAGTATTGAAGGAAAGGCAGATGAGCTTGGATCATGGATCAACACATGGAATTATGATATTGTCACCATTATTGAGACTGGCTTGCAGATTTTCTGGGGTTCCATTGTTTTACACACGACAGAGTGCGAGGGATTAACGGGCTAGGGATGGCTTCACTACTCAGGGAAAATGTCATGGTGTGCAGGAGGGACAGATGACAGAACTCATCTAGTGAGGCTTTATGGGTAGACCGGAGAAATGAAAATTGTTTGAACATGTTAATGAGTCAATCTTATAGAACACTCAAGAGTCTGTGGGATTTAGAAGAACAAATTAGTAGATGTCAGTGAATATTGCAAGAAACATAATTTGTTATAATTTGATTTTAACCTTCCATACACGGACTGGAACTCTCATACCGTATATTGAGTAGATGTACTCATTTATTTGACAAATGTCTTCAGGGAAGTTTCGTTAATCAGTACATTGAAGTCCCAAACTCTCAAGTGTGATACTCAATCTCCCATTAGGGACTGAGCTAGGACACACATAACAGAAGTCTGTGTAGGGAAGCTCTTTGATTCTGGTGACCACAATGTCATCAGATTGAAAGGAAGTGTGGACAACAATAGCTCTGTTCCGTGGGGTGAGATTCTAAATTGGGCAAAGACCTATTCTGATGGCCTCAAAAAGGATCTGACTAGTGCGGTTGGCTATATTGTGGCAAATGAGTACTTGGTAAGTGGGAGACATTGAAAGATAAAATTTGTAGACTTCAATGTGCCTGTCCAAATAAAAGATAAATATGCCAGTTTTTCAAGAGATATTGAGGTCCTGGTATAGAAAAAAAAATAGGTGCATAACAGGTGTAGGCAGGTAGGAAAAAATGAGGTACTTCTGGAGTTGAGGAAATGCAAGATAACATTGAGGAAAGAAACCATGCAGGCTATAGGGTGGCCTAAGGTTGTCCTAGCAGACAAGGTGAGGGATTATACAGATATTTTAAAAGCAACAGGATTGCAGGGGACACAATCGAACATCTGGATGATCAGAATGGTAATATATGCATGGAGCCAACAAAGATGGAGGAGTTCTTAAGTGGATTTTTGTTTCTGTGTTCACTCGGGAAAATAATCTATAGAAGTGAGGCCATGGATGTTTGGCATATTGGGCAAATTCGAGTGTATAAATCCCCAGTGACTGAGAAGTTCAGCCCTCGGACCCTGATAGAAGCGAAATTGCAGGGATGCAGCCGATATGTTTATATTATGCTCAAAGACAGGACAGGTACCAGAGGATTGGAGGATACCTAATTTCATTCCACTGTTTGAAAAAGGCTCCAAAATTGAACCAGGAAATTATAGGCCAGTGCACTTGATATCAGACATGGGAAGACATTGGAAGGACGGGTTATAGGAGTACTTAAATAAATAGGACTGATTAGGAATATCCAACATGACTTTGTGTGTTCCAGACAATCTATTGAGTTTTTCAAAGAACTTACAAGGAATGTTACTAGGAAAGTTGATGAAGGTAAGGCACTGGATATTTTCTACATGGACTTTAGCAAGGCAGTTGACAAGGTACCACATAGGATGTTCACCAATAAATTTTATTCTCTTGCCATTCAAGGTGGGGTAGTAAATGGGAGTAGACATTGGCATAGCGGAGGAAGGCAAATAGTGGCAGCAGATGTTTGCCTCTCTGACTGGTGGAATTCTGCAGGGATCGGTGCTGATATCCTTCATTGTTTGTCATAAAAGGACCCCTACATGATTCGTGACTTTTCGATGACTGACATCGGGCAATGATTAATTAATAGCAATAACAGTCGGTGCTCCAGGGTTCAGTGAAGAGCCAGTGAGACGGCACCTACTGCAGCTCTGTTGCGCCGAGAAGCAAACAGTCGCGGATATCATGCTGCGCATGCGCTTATCTCCGGATGGGCGGCCGTTTCCTTCCGTCCTTCTGCATTCGGTGTTACCTCGGCCCGGAGTTTGGGGAAAGTTTTCGCCCGTCGAGAGAGGCTCCCGGCTCACCGGTGAGTATTTGCGCCTGTCGCGGAGTGTTGCTGGTCTGATATTCGGCGGTGTCCCCAGTTCAATTCACCGAACGGAAAGAGCACTTTAAAACGGAGAAATTGTATTTTCCGGACGCAGCGCCACTTGTATGAGTTTCTGCCTTGTCGGCCCGTTCGGGCAAGTCAATCAGATACAGATCTGACACACACTCTCGTTTTGTACAGCCTGTGATTCCTGATTCTTCCTCGTTATAGTGTTGCCGCCGCCCACTGCAATGGGAGGATAACAGAAGCCACATCCCACCTCCCAAACTTACTGTAATTTAAAAAGTTGACCAGGGCCCCACAGGACTTATCCGTCCCTGAACATCCTGCAAACAAGCCACCCCAGATCTACCCCAGAAGACAGAGGACCAGAATTAGGCTATTTGGCCCATTGAGTCTGCTCCGCCATTACATCGTGGCTGATCTAATTTTCCTTCTCCCTGTATCCCTTCATGCCCAGACTAATCAAGAATCTATCAAACTCTGCCTTAAATACACATTAAGCCTTGGCCTCCACAGCTGCCTGTGGCAAAGCATTCCACAGATTCATCATCTCTGGGTAACGACATTCATCCTCATCTCCGCACTGAAAGGACGTCCCTCCATTCTGAGGCTGTGACCCCTGGTCTTAGACCCTCCCATAAAACGGTCCCGAGCACTGAATCAGCACTGAATAGCACTGGCATATGTTGTGAAACTTGTTGTTTTGTGTTACATCCGTTAACATTTTCTAGAGTCTGGTAACGTCCAGGATCGCATAAACCTCCTGATGAAATATAGCGGCTGTCATGCTATTTGTAATTGTATCCATATGTTAGGCCCAGCGCAGATCTTCAAAGATGTTGACAAACTGAAACTTGAAGCTGCTCGCTCACTCTTCCACTGCTCTTCCCTCTACCTCCCCTTCCTGAAATCCACAATCAATTCCTTGGTCTTACCGATTTGAGTGCAAGGTTGTTGTTTTGGTACCGTTCAATCAGCTGATCTCTCTCTTTTTTTGTAATTTATTTTTTTATTGAAGTTCACCATCAAAGAAACATTTCCATAAAATCTATTTCAGATACTGTATATATATATCAAATAATCATATTTGTTACAAATCTCCACATAATATTTATGAGGTATACACTTATAGACAGGAGAGGAAAGAAAGAACAATCAAAATAAGAAAATTATGTACAGAGTAGGGAGTGATCTTTTTTTTAACAACATATTCATTAACTTGCGAGAATAAAATCAGGCCTATGAGGTGTTATGTAGTTAAACCATTTTTCTCCGTATGAATCAAATTGTTCCAATTTATGATTAACAGATGCTGTTATCTTCTCTATTTTGTAAATGCTCATTGTAATTTCCATCCATACATCTAAAGCTGGGATCTCCTGTGACAACCACTTCCTGGTAAGGGTCTTTTTACCAGCCACCAGCAGTACATTCATTAAATATTTATCTCATTTCAACCATTCTTGAGGTATATACCCAAAATATATGGCCTTACTCTCTAAGGTTATTTCACATTTAAAGATGTCTTGTAGGGCATTATGCATCCCACTCCAATAGTATTTGATAACGGGACATTCCCAGAAAATATGATATTGGTTTGCATTTTGATTTCCACAATTTCTCCAGCAAACAGGGAGGTTACTATCATAATGGGATTTCTGAGAGGGTGTAATAAAATATCTTATCAAGTTTTTTCCACCCAAACTCCCTCCGTTTCTGTGAAATGAAATGAAATATCTTTATTGTCATTTCATAGTACAATTTGTCATGCACCAATACAGCGAAAATGAGTTTGCGACTCTCGTACTCAATGCTCTAAAACAACAAATAAAATAAATAAACAGTAAATAAAATCAAGTAACCAGCCAGTATTGGTACACTTCCATTGATACCTCCATTTTAGTGTCCATTCTTCCTCAGATATTATTATCCCTCCTTCTTTCTCCCATTTTGTTTTAATGTATGAAGTCGAATGTGTTTTAAGATTTGACAAACCCTTAGACATGCTTGAAATGATTCTACTACCATTGTCTGAATTGTGTGCTTTTCTAAATAGCTCTATCAGACATGTACTTGCCTTGGTTACATTTTTAACCGTCCTATTAAAATACTGTCGCATCTGTAAATACCGATAAAAGTCTTGTTTTTCTAATAAGTGTTTCTGTTTGACCATTTCAAAACTGAACAGTGTTCCTTCTTTCATTATATTGCAAATAGCTGTTATTTCTTTAGCTGTCTAGTCCTTAAATCTAGCATCCAGTTTATTTCACGTAAAATCTGAGTCATATGCACACCATTTAAGAATTGCCATGTTTCTCTCTCTAGTTTATATTCTTTTATAATAGTTTTCCATATTTTAAGAGTCCATTTCACCCATGGGTTATCAATAATATTTATGTAACTTTGTAGGTTGTTATCAGCCAAAATTGCCTGTATGGGGATGGAAAGTATTCTATCCTCAATGTTTTTCCATTGAGCGTTATATGATGGGTTGCACCAGCATATCACAGCTCTCAACTGTGCTGCAAAATAATAACGTCTAAGAGAAGGTAGGCCCCATCCCCCCTTTTCTTTGGCTAATTGCAAAGTTCTGCGACAAACTCTAGGCCTTTTACCTTGCCATATATATCTTGATAGCATCTTGTTCCATTCATTGATTTGATTTTGGTTAATTTCTATTGGTAGGGTCTGAAAGAGATATAGTCATCTGGGCAGTATATTCATTTTAATAGATTCAATCCTTGAACTGAGACTAAGGAAAGGAATTAGGTTCCATCTTGTTATATCTTCCTTAATTTTTTATATATATAGGCTGATAATTGCATTCTGATAACTTTGCCAAATCTTTTGGCATAACGATACCCAAATATTTGATGGACTCTGTTTGCCATGCCTAAGGATATCTACTTTCAATTTCTCTTGGTGGGCTATAGTTATATGAAAGTAGTTGGATTTTATGTACGTTGCTCTCGTATCCTGATAATTGGCCATATTGTTCATAGGAATGCATCAATTTAGGTGAAGAGTATGTTGGTTGACGTAGATAGATCAAAATGTCATCCGTGTAACAGGCCGATTTACGCTCTGTCCCTTTAATAGTAATTCCCCTAATATCTTCATTTTGTCTAATGTGTTGAGCTAATGGTTCTAGATATAATGCGAAGAGTAGCTGTGACCATGCACAACCCTGTCTCGTGCCCCTTTCTAACGTAAAACTATTAGGTAAATATCCATTGATTTTAATCCTAGCAGTAGGATTGTCATATCGTGCCTGTATAGTTTTAATAATTGTGTCATGTAGACCAAATCTATGTAAATCTCTGTAAAGAAAATTCCAATTAACTGAATCAAATGTCTTTTCAGCATACACACTTATCACAATTGCTTAAATTTCATTTTTCATATGATCCATAATGTTGTGAAGTGTCCTTTGTATATTGTCTTGTGATTGGCGTTGTTGTATGAAACCCGTCTGATCATTATGTATCAGTGTGCGTAGAAACTATTCTAATCGTTTGGCCGTGATGGAGGTAAATATTCTATAATCCACATTAAGAACAGATATTGGTCTAAATGACTCACATTCCATTTTATCCTTGCCTTCTTTCGGTACAGCTGAGATTACCTCCTCCTTCCTGCTGGGTGGCATTTGCACCTTTCTTAGAGCCCAGTTCAGTGTGGGGAGTAAAACAGGAATTAACACATCTCTAAATTCTTTATACCACTCTGCCGTATATCCATCTGATCCTGGTGACTTGCTTAGTTTAACCCTACTAATTGCAGTTTTTAGTTCAGCTTCAGTTATGTCAGTAGTCATCATTCTATTTTGTTCTTTGCTTAAAGTGGGTAACTCTAAAGAACTCAAGAAGTTGTCAATTTGGGTTATGCTTCCCCCTGGAACTTTGGAATATAGAGTTTTGTAAAACATTTCAAAAGCTTCTTTAATTTCACTTACCTTATTTTTTTATCACTTTTGTTCTTGGATCCCTAATTCTATGAATTGTATTTTCTGTTCTCTTTTTTTTCAGTTTCCATGCCAGTATTTTCATAGATTTAGGTTCACTTTCATAGTGTCTTTGTTTCAGAAACATTATTTTTTTTCTAATTTCTTGTGTAGCCAAACTATTAATTTCATTCCTAACTTTTTAAATTTCCTCAAGTGTGTCCTGTGCCAAACTCAATTTGTGTTTTTCTTCTAGTTCCTTCAGCTTATTTTGTAATTCCTCCAATGTTTTATTCCTTATTTTTTTCTTATATGAAGATATTGCTATAATTTTCCCTCTTAAGACAGCCTTCAGAGTATCCCATAGAATGGGAGGTGAAACCTCTCCATTATCATTGAATTCTAAGTAAACACCAATGTCTTTTTTTAATTTGTTCCTTAAAATAGGGATCATTGAGCAGACTTGAATTTAGTTTCCAAATTGTATTCTTTGGTTGTAGATCAAAATCAACAGATAAATATATATGGGTGCATGGTCACTTGCATCTATTGTCCCAATTCCACAGGTGATTATTTTGTCTTTATCTTTTCCAAATGTTATGAAATCATCTATTCTTGTATATACTGAATGGGGGGCAGAATAATGAGTGTAATACCTTCTGTTCGGGAAAAGGTCCCTCCATATGTCAATTAGACCAACATCTTCAAAAAAAGTGTTAACTTTCTTATGTTAGGACTTTGTTTCATAAGTTTTTCTATTGGAAGAGTCTAACTTTGGTTGTAATTGTAAATTTAAATCTCCCCCACATATCAAGAGACTTTCTGTTTCTGTTACCATAATATTAATAATTTCCTGAAAGAAACTAATATCACTTCCTGGAGACACATATGTGTTTAATAAAGTAACTGGATTTCTGTCTATATTCCCCCTTACCAGAATATATCTGCACTCCTTATCTCCCATTTTGAATGCTTTTTCAAGATTTAGCTTGCTTGAGATGAGAATAGCAACTCCTCTTCTATGCCCTGATTTATATGAGCAGAAAAAACAAATTAGTGAAGCCCATTCTTTTACTTTTCCATGCTCATTATCACTTAAACGAGTTTCCTGTGAATATACTACCTGGGCTTGCTCTTTTTTTTCATTTTTGATAGAATTTTACTGCGTTTGATTGAATTTAACAGCGCATTGACATTAAAAGAAATGAATTTTACTTTGTCCTTAGCCATGTGTATTTATCTGTTAGTATATCATTGAAATTTGTAGAATATAACTTAATCGATCTACTCCCTGAACAAATAAGAGCCAAGAAATGCGAATAATAAAAAAAGGTAACGAAGGTGTGATTCCAAGGCTGGGGTCTCTAGCACAACCCAGTGTTGTGCTAGAAGAAACTTCTAGCCGTGGGGGATAGACCCTCCTACCTGTGAGTTGAGGGCCCCCACTGCAGTACCTATAAAAGTAAGTAAAACAATTTATGTCCATTTCCCTGTGTATTCCTCCCACGTATATATTCTCATTTAGGTGGGGAAAAAGGAGTGAATGAATGAATAAAAAAAATAGTAATATAAAAACCACATTATAATACGTATTTCTCGAGATAGGTATATCACCGTCTACTTTTGCTTCCGTTTAGTTTATCAGTACTTTTAAAGTTAGCCAAACCTTATGGCTCTTCTGGAGGAGGTGAGGGCTGCCCTCAGAGAACTCACAGTCTCTTCCTAATATCCTTCCCTCATCCTCCTCCCGTCCCCTGCTTTCTCGATACTCTTACTATTTCCCATGCAGATCGGGATAACTGCTCAGCCAGGCTTTCCCGCGGTCTGACCACGCTAACGAGCAACCCTCTGTTGTTCATGTCTGTAGTCTCTTCTTCCACCGTCTGATATAGCTGTATCCCTTCTTCATAAAACACCCTCAGTTTAGCAGGGTACATGGTTTGGAATTTAATCTTTTCTTGCTTTAATATTTGTTTCACTTTGGAATATTCCTTCTGTTTCTGTAGGACCACTGGGGACTAATCTTGATCAAAATATATTAAATTCCCTTTCCAAAATAAACTCTTCTTTCCCCAGGCCTTTCGTAGAATCTCCACCTTGCTCTTGAATCGAAGGAATCTAAGTACTGTTGACCGCGACTTACTTTCTCTGTCTCTGGAAGGCCTCGGGATGAGCACACGATGCGCCCTCTTAATTTCAATCTCCATAGTCGGGGAAATCTCCAGTGCTTCCAGCAGCACCTTTTCTGCAAACTCCATCATTGACAACCACTCTGCTCCTTCGCGAACATTATAAATCCTACTATTTTTCCGTCGCGATCTTCCCTCCTGGTCAAGCAATTTACTTTCCTGTTGATTTAATATTTCTATCATCTTACTTAGTATCTGTACCACGTTTTGCACGCGATCTTCCACCTTGTCAATTCGTGTCTCTGCCGCCGCTATTTTCTGATGGACGTTGGCGAGCTCTGACTTTATATCATTTAGTTGTTGTTTTATGTCGTTTTGGACTTCCCTTATCTCTTCCAGAATCTTTATCATATTTACCACTTTGCCTGAAGAAGGCCCATCGTCAGCTTTGCCGCCACGCACCCGCGTAGGAGAGCCACTCGTTGTACGTCTCTCTTCCATAGGCTCTGCAGTGATGCTTTTTTGAAATCTCCTTTCTTTTTCCCCATTCTTACACCCCCCCCATCAATTCAGATATTTTTGAATGATCTTATATTTGATGGATTAATGGGGCAAAATATGCGTTTTTCTGGAGGAGCTACTGATTTAAGCTGCCATTCTGGACGAAGACGTCACCGGAACCCAGCTGATCTACCTCACAGCTGTACACCTCCTTATCACCATCTGGAATTCTACCAGCAATAGTTGTGTCATTGGCAAACTTCTGGTTGTCCTTTGAGCTGTGCCTAGCCACACAGTCATGGGTGGAGTGAGAGTGGAGCTGTGGGCTAAGCGCGTATCCTTGAGGTGCACCAGTGTTGACTGTCAGGAAGGAAGAGAAGCTATTTCTGATCCACACACTGTGGTCTCCTGGTGTGGAAGTTAACAATCCAGTTTCAGAGAGAGGAACAGGGGCTCAGGTTTTTGGAGCTTTTAGATTAGAATTGAGTGTATATTTGTTGTAATCATCAAAAAGTAGTCTGATGCAGGGTTTTCTCTTGTAGTTCCGTCTGGCCAACATCGCCCTCACCTTGATCCAAGGATGTTAATCTTAGGATCATTATCCTCCACTCATTCTATTGACTATCCGTGGACACCCAGCAGGTGTGCTATGATCACATTATATACAGATAGAGGTAAAATTTACTTCAGAGGACACTGTTTTCCAGTCCTTGGAAGACTCGTGCCTGCTGTTGATATGTAATATGACTGTTCCACCAATGCATATAGCAAGAAAGACTTGATTATTCACGGGCAGAATAGACGATAAACAATTCTCATTAGTAGTGAATCTACAAGTGTTTTCCTGACACTTGACGACAATGTGAATCCCTTTCAAAGGGCAGGTTACATTTTTCCCATTGAGGAATGTGGAACTTTGCAGCAACATAAAACCTGCCTTTACAATCACCATCTGTACCCAGTGCACTGTTGGTTAGTGTAAGACATGTAATGTGACATAAGGGTACCTTGTCTTCAAGCCATTCTTCTGTCTGCCCTCCTGATAGCCAGTTTGGTACCTGATAGGGATCAAGTTGTAATAAATTTGTGCCAATCATGGTTATTAATCATGTAGACCATGTGGCACAAATCTCAGTCTTATGTGTTTCCTTCGTAGTTGAGTCTGTATATGATCAGTAACCAGGTTTGTTGCACCTTGAAGGGGCTTGACTGCATCCAGAGTTACCTGGGATACATCACAAACAATCTGATTCTTCTGGCACAAATCTTGATAACCTTCTCCAGTAATATACTTTCTACCTTATTGTCGCCAAACAATTGATACCAGAACATACAATCATCACAGCGATATTTGATTCTGCGCTTCCTGCTCCCTGGATTACAAATCAATAGTAAATATTAAAAATTTAAATTATAAATCATAAATAGAAAATAGAAAAATGGAGAGTAAGGTAGTGCAAAAAACTGAGAGGCAGGTCCGGATATTTGGAGGGTATGGCCCAGATCTGGGTCAGGATCCGTTCAGCAGTCTTATCACAGTTGGAAAGAAGCTGTTCCCAAATCTGGCCGTGCGAGTCTTCAAGCTCCTGAGCCTTCTCCCGGAGGGAAGAGGGATGAAAAGTGTGTTGGCTGGGTGGGTCGTGTCCTTGATTATCCTGGCAGCACTGCTCCGACAGCGTGCAGTGTAAAGTGAGTACAAGGATGGAAGATTGCTTTGTGTGATGTACTGCGCTGTGTTCACCATCTTCTGCAGCTTCTTCCGGTCTTGGACAGGGCAACTTCCATACCAGGTTGTGATGCACCCTAGAAGAATGCTTTCTACGGTGCATCTATAAAAATTAGTGAGGGTTTTAGGGAACAGGCCAAATTTCTTTAGTTTCCTCAGGAAGTAAAGGCGCTGGTGGGCCTTCTTGGCAGTGAACTCTGCTTGGTTGGACCAAGTCAGGTCACTTGTGATATTTGTGATGTCAGTCCCCTAACACTCACTGTGTATGTTTTAGCCTGGCTTTCCTGTCAAAGTGCAACAGCTTGAAATTTTCTATGTTAAGCTCCACTTGTTATTTTTCAGCCCATTTTCCCAGATGGTCTCGATCATCTTACAAGCTTTGATCGCCTTCTGCACTGTTCACTCTACCCCTAATCTTGATGTCATCCACAAGTTTTTGATTCTGTTTGCCCCGTTATTATTCAGTCATTCATATAGACGATAAACAACAACAGACCCAGCACCGATGCATTGGACTAGAAAGTGACACTATGTACTGGCTTCTCTCACTAAGCCAACATTGAATCCAGTTGACTGCTTCATCCTGAATGCCAAATAACATATCCCTTTTGGACCAACCTCCCATGGGGTATTTTGTCATAGATCATGCAGACAACATTCAGCTTTCCCTTCATCAAACTTCTTGGTAACAGCTTCAAAAGCATCCGTAAAATTCGTTGGATGTAATCTGCCACGGGCAAAGCCATGTTGAGTATCCCCAATTAGACCTTGTTTACCCAAACACTTATATATGATGCCCATTACAGTACATTCCAAAAAATATAGAGGAAAAAAATACTGAATTCCAGTCAGTATATGTCTGTCTATTAAATAGTTCAGTTGAAATTTGTAGTGTAAATGGCTCAGTGCCATTCAGAAATTGGATAGCAGAGGGGAAGAGGCTGTTCCTGAATCACTGAATGTGTGCCTTCAGACTTCTGTACCTCCTTCCTGATGACAACAATGTGAAAGGGACAGATCCTGGGTGACGGGGTTCCTTAATGATGGATGCTGCCTTCCTAGGGTACCGCCCATTGAAGATGTATTGGATACTGCGGAGGCGGGTGCCTATGATAGAGCAGACTAATTTTACAAGTTTCTGCAACTGATTTTGGTCCTGTGCAGTGGACCCACCTTCTCCCCCCTCCCCCAATAGCAGACAGTGATGCAGCCTGTCAGAATGCTGTCCACATTACATTTGTAGAAGTTTTTGAGTGTTTTGGGTGGCAAACCAAATCTCAAGCTCTGAATGAAATTTAGCTGCTAACTTCCCTTCTCTCTAGCTGTATCAATATGTTGCATCCAGGTTCGAACGCATGGTTCCTTTTCAAAGACAGGATACTTACACTGAATATTGTAGACCAAACTATTTCACTAGGAGAACGTCTGGAAAGAAGGAAGCAGAAAAAAAAATCAGCGTGCCTTGTCAATGGGAGCGTGTTGTGGGATGATTTACATTCATTTGTCTCGAGCAGCAACTACTTACAGAGCTCATATAAAAACTAAACATCTTCAACTAGTTGAGAGATTGGTAAAATAATAACGGAATCAAATGCATCTTCGAGGAAAGAAATATCGCTGAGATGCAGAAACTGAAATGTGAGCATTACTCTTTTTAGCTCAGGGACAGATTTAGCTCGTTATAGAACTGTAGTTGTTACCTTGAAGCTTGTCTCAGAAGAGCAAGTTCATGGGCCTGCTGAACAACAGTCCTTGAACGCAATAATCAGGAGCAGATTTGCTTCGTCACATCCTTGTTGCCAATTTCAGCCCAGGTAGAGTTTGAACATGTACGATCAGTATCTGTGGGAAATAACAGGAGAAAAAGAATTGAATACTTAGCAAACAATGCGCATACTACTGGTGTCTGGAGGCCAGTGATGTTACAGTAACCCTTGCCCCTATCAGCTGGAGCTTGCTGTGGGTAATAAGCGAGTTGTGGTGCGGAAAGTATAATCCGACTCAAGCATAATATCATATCGGGCCTGAGCTTGCTATGCTTCCTCTGAAGCACAGATAGAAGGGCCGAAAGAAGCATAGTCAGTGTTACCAGACGTTGACATAAGAAAAGTGAGTAAACGGACAAATTTACTCCAAAGTCCAAGTTGCATGGAACAGGTTGTTTCCGAGCAACCACTGAGCCCAGGAGGTAGATGTGAGCTAGGTTAATGCTTTCCAAATGGAGCTGAAATTTACTTGGTGTGTGTTAATTTACCTCTGCAACCATAACACTGACTTGCTGGGATCAGAATCAGGAGGGTACACACGAGGGAATATACTGAGAGAAGTCATCCATCATGTTCCTCTCCATCACTGTCCGCTCACACTATCAAGGCACTGAACAGTAATTGAACAATAACGGTCGGAAATTACTAAATTATCAAATAGACAATGGATATGTGACAGATTCATTCTTAAAGGAATTAGCAGTGTTCTTCCATGATTATAATTAACAAAATTGCTTATTACTATATTACTCCCACACCCACTGCTTTTGGAGATATTTATGAAATTGTCCCCCCTCCTTTGCAGTTCTGAACGTCGAGCCAGAGCTATGGAATTTTAAGGACAGGGCAGCCCAGACCATCTGCACTCGCCAGTGTTTCCAGTGGCAGGAGGTTGGTTCACCCTTCTGCACTGATCTCAGTTTCTGGCATCACTGAGACCGGGGCCCAGGAGAGTGGCGGCAGCTGGAAATTTGTTTCATTTATATGTTTGTGCGATGTGGCACTGCATGCAAGATCGGCCTCATTTCTCCTTTCTATATACCCCTGTATTAAGTGTATCACTAAGTCATTTCTAGGAGGATGGTATAAATCATCTCCAATGCAGGGGTTTTCTGATGGGTATTTGGAGAGGAGGTTCCCTTCCTGAAAGAACAGCCGCCAGCATATTATTTAATTACTTTTAATTTCATTATCGCCAATATAGGGAGGATACATTACAATGTAATTTATTGTTACCTGCACTGTGGTCAAGAGCAGCCATGGCAAGACCCATAGTTACTGTTCCATCATAATCCTCATACTGTGAGCATGATACACGTAAGCACAATGATGTGGCCATTTGACCATTCCATGCTCCATTGGAGAATGTGGGTCTACCTGACTGGCAGACCACAGTTTGTGCAGCTTAAGAGCTTTGTGTTAGACATGGCTATGAACAGCACGGTGGCCCCACAGAGGACTACATTGAACCCCTTCCTGTTTACCCTGTACCTAGCTCAGACTTTACATACAACACTGAGTCATTTCATCTGCAGAAATTCTGTGATGTCTCAGCAATGGGTGTATAAAGAGAGGATGGGAGGATGAGTACAGGGCCCTGGTGGAGGACCTTGTCAAATGTTTCAAGCTGAATCATCAGCAGCTTAACATGAGTAAGACAAAGGAGATGGTGGTGGACTTTAGGAAAACTAAGCCAGCAGTGCTTCCTGTTACTATTGCTGGTGAGAGTATGGATGTGGTGAGGATCTACCACTACCTGGGGTGCACCTGGATGACAGGCTTGAGCGGAGCACCAACACAGAGGCTTTGTACGAGGAGGGCCAGAGACACCTCTACTTCCTAAGGAGACGGAGGTCCTTTGGAGTATGCAGGTCTGTCCTTCACACGTTCTACCAGTTTGTTGTTGCCAGTCAATTTTCTATGCGGTGATGTGCTGAGGCAATGGCATCAAACCGGTGATGTCAACAGGCTCAATGAACTGATTAGAAAGTCTGGCTCTGTTATATGAGTCAAAGTGGACACACTGGA
This sequence comes from Mobula birostris, assembly GCF_030028105.1. NCBI lineage: Eukaryota > Metazoa > Chordata > Chondrichthyes > Myliobatiformes > Myliobatidae > Mobula > Mobula birostris. Next base: position 48,319,960 of record NC_092382.1, on the reverse strand, counting down.
GGCTGAGTTAGAAAAAAGGATGCCATGGAAAATCCGGGCAATCTTGGACAATGTTTCTCACCCCCTGCATGCCACCTTGGCTAAACAGAGGAGCACTTTCAGAGATAGACTAAGGCATGCACTGCTCCAAGGAGCTTGTTATGAAGTCATTCTACCCCTTGGCCATTAAGTTCTCTAATGAGTCAGTCTATAACTTGGGAAGTGAATATCCCCTTCAGTTAGGTTGTTTGAGTTAACTTATTTTTCGTTCTTTCTTACTTTTCTAGTATTTATATATTTGTGCATTTGTAATGCTACAGTGACACTGCAATTTCCTTTGGGATCGAAAAGTATCGATCTATCTGTCTTAGCCTCAGCTCCACTTTCCTACCAGTTCACAGTAACAATGGACTTGCAGGATAACTATCCCCAAGAAAGTGAAACGTCACACACTTGAAATGACTGATTTGTGATTTGTAAGCAGCTGAAAAACTCTTACAAATGGTGTCAAGAGATTAGTCTCATGTCTGGGGCTCTTCTTTCCTTGCTCATTCATTGGTGAAACTATGTGCTGTGTGCGGATTTCAGTTATTGTATCACATTGCCAATTCATTAGCATGAGCAACATGCTATATTCTCAGTGAATGTCCACAATTTACTTTTGAAACCTTGCATGTAAGACTGTAGATGGAAATGACAAGCACCATTGTGCATATTTGCACATGAAGCAGCTCCAAATTAAATACTATGGTGCTATTTTTCCATAGCTGTGAGAATCTCACAAGTCACAAGTTGTGTTTGAAACTTCAAACACAATTCACTCTCTTTTTCACTATTATAGATCCTAAAACATGAGGATGGAATAAATCTGCTTTTTCTACAGACCAGTGAATTAGTTTTTATCTGTTTATTTCATTTATTTCTTCCATTCCCAGAGCACTCATCCTCCGCTGATTCTTTTATGAGAAATGCACGATTTGAGGAAAATTGCCAAGTATTGACAATTGTTTATACATGGCTTTTCAATATTCAAGTTAGTCCAGTAAGCCTAGTAGGTTGTTAAGCAGAGGTACAGCCGAACAGCTCCCATGGAGAATCCCAGACCCATCCATTCACTGGACAACAGCAAATGCAGGAAGCATCATGAACTGTAAGAGAGCTAGCACCAGGGTACAAAGTTGAAAGGGTAACAACCCTTTGCAGGTCAGGTCTGAATGCCACAATCTCCCAGATGTAATAGTGGCCAAAGGACCTAGGGTAATGGATGAATTGAAGGAAATTTATTTTGGGCAGGAAATGGTGTTGGATAGGCTGTTGGGTCCCCGGGACCTGATGGCCTGTGTCCCAGGGTACTTAAGGAGGTGGCTTTAGAAATCATAGACGCATTGGTAATCATTTTCCAATGTTCTATAGATTCAGGATCAATTCCTGTGGATTGGAGGGTGGCTAATGTTGTCCCTCTTTTCAAGAATGGAGGAAGAGAGAAAACAGGGAATTATAGACCGGTTAGCCTGACGTCGGTGGTGGAAAAGATGCTGGAGTCAATTACAAAAGATGAAATTACAACACATCTGGATAGCAGTAACGGGATCAGTCCAAGTTAGCATGGATTTACAAAGGGGAAATTGTGCTTGACTAATCTTCTGGATTTTTTTGAGGATGTAACTATGAAAATGGACAAGGCAGAGCCAGTGGATGTAGTGTATCTGGACTGTCAGAAAGCCTTTGATAAAGTCCCACATAGGAGATTAGTGGGCAAAATTAGGGCACATGGTATTGGAGGCAGAGTACTGACGTGGATTGAAAATTGGCTGGCTGACAGAAAACGAAGAGTAGCGATTAACGGGTCCCTTTCGAAATGGCAGGCAGTGACCACTGGGGTACCGCAGGGTTCAGAGCTGGGACCGCAGCTGTTTGTAATATATATTAATGATTTAGATGAGGGAATTAAAAGTAACATTAGCAAATTTGCCAATGACACAAAGCTGGGTGGCAGTGTGAAATGTGAGGAGGATCTTATGAGAATGCAGAGTGAATTGGACAGGCTGGGTGAGTGGGCAGATGCACGGCAGATGCAGTTTAATGTGGATAAATGTGAGGTTATCCACTTTGGTAAGAACAGGAAGGCAGATTATTATCTAAATGGAATCAAGTTAGGAAAAGGGGAAGTACAATGAGATCTAGGTGTTGTTGTACATCAGTCACTGAAAGCAAGCATACATGTACAACAGGCAGTGAAGAAAGCTAATGGCATGCTGGCCTTCATAACAAGGGAAATTGAGTGTATATATATATAGAGAGAGCAAAGAGGTCCTTCTGCAGCTGTACAGGGCACTGGTGAGAGCACACCTGGAGTACTGTGTGCAGATTTGGTCTCCAAATTTGAGGAAGGACATTTTTGCTATTGAGGGAGTGCAGCGTAGGCTCACAAGGTTAATTCCTGGGATGGCGGGACTGTCATATGTTGAAAGATTGGAGCGACTGGTCTTGTATACTCTGGAATTTAGAAGGCTGAGAGGGGATCTTATTGAAACATATAAGATTATTAAGGGATTGGACACGCTGGAGGCAGGAAGCATGTTCCCGCTGATGGGTGAGTCCAGAACCAGAGGCCACAGTTTAGGAATAAGGGGTAGGCCATTTAGAACGGAGTTTGAGGAGAACCTTTTTCACCCAGAGAGTGGTGGATAATTGGAATGCTCTGCCCCAGAAGGCTGTGGAGGCCAAGTCTCTGGATGCTTTCAAGAAAGAGATGGATAGAGCTCTTAAAGATAGCGGAATCAAAGGTTATGGGGATAAGGCAGGAACTGGATATTGATAGTGGATGATCCGCCATGATCACAGTGAATGGCGGTGCTGGCTCGAAGGGCCGAATGGCCTACTCCTGCACCTATTGTCTATTGGCTATTGAGGGATTGAGGCGACAAACCACAGCCAAGGAATGCGAAATGTAGCGTATAATTTAGCAATGTCCAGACAGAAGAGCAGGATTGGATCGACAATGTAAGACAATTCTGAGACTTTCTGGCCAACCAAACGATATTCACCAACCACTATTGGGCACTAATGGCTCCACCTTGCGGTTCCTCAGGGCCGAGCCCAAACAAATTATACAAGGGTGAAGGGGACAGTAGGATTTGGGTCCGATTGTTAAATTCATTAACAAGAGGGAGGACATGTGTTTCTTTGTTGATATACACTGCTTCAGGAGGCCATGTTGCCTTCATGGGTCCAGTTAGGTGCAGGACATTCGGAAGCAGTGATTGCAATCCAAGTAGTTACCCATGACATAAATGAAAAGAGCAGTGAATTCTTGCTGGTGTAATGGACAAAACACGGCACGATATTATAAAATACCAGCTGAAATTGATGAATATCTGAAGTGGGAAGGTAGAGCAGATTAATGATTGGCCTTGAATAAGGGTGTTGGGAATTCTGTACCACATACTGCTGTAGAGTTAGAGTCATTAAATAAGTCCAAAGTGGAAGGCTTGAAATACCGAAGAATCTGGTGGCGTTGGGGAGAACAGTGATGTGGTCATCAAGGGATTTGGATTAACATGGATTGTATTGACATCATTGAAGACTCAGTGATCTCCTCCTGAGCAGGGTTCTTCCTGATGTCTGAGAGTAGCAAATCTAAAGTCGTTCCAATTTAAATGTTTGGGAACAAGACCACTAACAATATGGTAAAACAACAGCACAGACCTGTGAAGGTGAGGCATTTGCTGTGTTTTCTTCAAGTTCTCCAAGTGGCCACGTGGGTTTGAAACTTGTTTCTATTCTCTTCCCGAAACGCGTCGGTAGGGTACTGTTTCACTATCAGTGTGATCTTTTCACATTCACCATAATGGTTTACAGCAGGTAAACCATCTCTTCCCAAAACGTGTTGGTTGGTTAATTTTTCGTCATGAGTTGCTACAATACTACCAGGCATTGGGAAATAATCCAAGTAAGCAAAATCTTGACTAACAGGAAGAAAAATGAGCAAGAGAACTGGTGAATGCTTATTGAAATGGCAAAAGGCCAGGTGACAATCCTGTCAGAATGAACCTGCGTTCCAGTGCACACGTCACAGGCAATCAGGATACAATCATACAGAGCTTTTGATTAGATCACATTTCAAGTGTGGAGTAAATTCTGATATTATTGTCTCAAAAGGGCGATACCCAGCAGATAGGGAAATGATGTAATGAAGGATTTGGAATGTAATTACTGGAAGTCTCATTGGCATATTGTGAGAGACTAAGTGGGCTGAATGTTTAGAAGCCGGAAGAGGCCTCATTAAAATGTTTCTATATTTTGGAGTCCCGCATTGGAGCATGTCTGCAGAATACTTCACTAGGCAGTCTAGTTCCTTATCAGTCACTGAACAGCAACAAAATGAGAAGAAATTTCTTCACTCGGGTAATAGAAACACTGTGGAACTATCTATGCACAGGCTCTGGCATAGATAGAGCCATAGAACACTACAGCACAGAACACAGGCCATTCAGCCCTTCTAGTCTGCCAAAACTTTATTCCGCTAGTCCAGGGTTCCCCAATTAGTTTTCCACAAGGGCCAAATTATGTCAAGCATGCCAAGCCGAGGGCCAAAACGTCCAGGGTTTTTTTTTTCACTGTGCCAGTAAGTTGTTTTATGGGCAGATGTTGTTGTTGGTGCTATTACCATTATTATTAGTAGTAGTAGTAGTAATGATGGTAGTGGTAGTAGGCCTGGGATTCTCAAAGCCTGTGTTGTGGGTCACACCAAAAAATGCACTCTTTAAACAAAATAAGTCCAAAACCAGCCATTTAATAATGACTGTAGCTATCACAACTGTCAGCTGTCATATTGAGAACTCATCTGGGATCATCAGTGAATGGCTTCTTAAGTTTGGCAAGATTCCATGACACATACAATGATGCAGCTGTTGTGCTGTCTTGTACAGATGTTGATTTATTACTGGATCCTCTACAGTTTGCTTATCGTCCAAATCGCACTACGGAGGACGCAATATCCACCACACTGCACACAGTTCTCTCTCACTTGGACAACAAAGACACTTATGCCAGAATCCTGTACATTGATTTCAGTTCAGTGTTCAATACCATCATCCCGCAGAGACTAGTGGAGAAACTGTCGCTGCTTGGCCTTAGCACTGCCATGTGTCGCTGGATTCTGGATTTCTTGACAGAGAGACCACAGTCAGTCCGTGTTGGCAGGAACATCTCTGACTCCAACACACTGAGCTCTGGATCCCCACAAGGCTCTGTGCTTAGCCCATTGCTGTTTACACTGCTAACACATGACTGTGCAGCCAGATTCAAGGAGAACCTGATCATTAAATTTGCAGATGATACCACAGTCGTGGGGCTCATCAGCAAAAATGATGAAACTATGTACAGGGAGGAGGTCAAACACCTAGAGAGCTGGTGCAGGGATAACAAATTGCTGCTTAATGCCACCAAAACCAAGGAGATGATTGTCGATTTCAGACGGTCTCAGTCTGAGCACACACCCCTCAGCATCAGCGGCTCCACAGTGGAGAGAGTGGAAAACATCAAGTTCCTTGGGGTGCAGATCTCGGACAATCTCACCTGGTCCAGGAACACCACTGGGATTGTGAAACGGGGCCCAGCAGAGATTGCACCTTCTGCGGAAGCTTAAACAAGCATCACTCCCCACTAACACCTTAACTACATTCTACAGAGGCGTGGTTGAGAGTGTGCTGACCTTTAGCATCACAACCTGGTACTCCAGCTGCAGTGCTGTCGACAAAAAAGCCTTGTAGAGGGTGGTTAGGGGGAGCAGTGAAGGTTATTGGGGTCTCCCTACCTTCTGTGCAAGACCTCTTTCTGATTCGATGCTTCCAGAAAACACGGTACATCATTAAAGACGCCTCACACTGTCTCCATGAACTGTTTGTTCTTCTGCCATCAGGCAAACGTTACAGTAGCATCAAACTAAAACCACAAGGCTACTAAACAGCTTCCTCCCACAGGCAGTCAGACTGCTAAATAGCTGCTCTACCTGACTCTGCTTTGGACACTTTTAACTTGCACTGGACACTTATAACTGATTTTAACTGACATGTGGCTGTTGTGTTTTACTATTTATTGTAATGTTTATTTTTTAGTGTTGCTTTTGTTATGTTATGATTGCACTGCCCCTGAGAAACGCTGTCGCATTCTGCCCTGCAGAGCTGATTTATGGTTAGAATGACAATAAAGTTTTTTGAATCTCTTTGAATCTCTTTATAGATAGTAGAAACGGAGTGCTTTATGATGTTATCATATTTGCGTTGATCTGGTTCTGCAGGGTAGTTGGCATTGAAACTGGCAGCGTGCATAGTGTTGAAGTGCCGCTTTAGATTTTCCGATTTGCAGACAGCTACGGACTGCATGCATATTAAGCATGTCGGTTTAGCATTGATATGGTCCGGTAAAATAAAACAAAACTGATCAGTCCAGTCAGATTTGAACTGACGGTTTTCCTCGTCGACTTTGCGCTTTTTTGATCAGGCCATGTTGTTCTTGGTTTAGGGCCCATGTCTTACTGCTGGTAACAAATCACTTAATGACAGTTTCACTTTTAGATGACAGGTGGGTAGCTGGTGCATGCTGCTGTCTAGTGGAGGACTGTAGAGAGCACGCAGTAGGTCGCGCGCTCTGCGGGGGCGTAGGTCAAGTGTACAGAGTGGGATGAGGTTAAAATAAATTAAGCAGCGCGCGCTTTATTTACATGTTATGACAGGTGCGTTCATGTAAGTGCCCATGGGTCGGCGCAGTCCAGACATTTGGTTCTCGCGGTCTGGACCTGGCCCGCGGTCCGCGTATTGGGGTTGTCTGTGCTAGTCCCATTGACCCGCACCCAGTCCATAACCCTCCAGACCTCTCCCATCCATGTATCTATCAAATTTGTTCTTAAAACTTAAGAGTGAGCTCGCATTTACCACATCAGATAGCAGCTCGTTCCACACTCCCACCCCTCTCTGAGTGAAGAAGTTCCCCCTAAACCTTTCACCTTTCACCCTAAAGCCATGTCCTCTCGTATTTATCTCTCCTAATCTAAGTGGAAAGAGCCTACTCACATTTACTCTGTCTATACCCCTCATTATTTTGTAAACCTCTATCAAATCTCCCCTCATTCTTCTACGCTCCAAGGAATAAAGTCCTAACCTGTTCAATCTTTCCCTGTAACTCAACTCCTGAATGCCCAGCAACATCCTAGAAAATCTCCTCTGCACTTTCAATCTTACTGAGATTCAGAGATTAAGGGAGCTAGGGCTTTCAGAGATTAAAAGAGCTAGGGCTTTACTCTTTGGACAGAAGGAGGATGAGAGGAGACATGATAGAGGTGTACAAGATAATAAGAGGAATAGATAGAGTGGATAGCCAGCGCCTCTTCCCCAGGGCACCACTGCTCAATACAAGAGGACATGGCTTTAAGGTAAGGGGTAGGAAGTTCAAGGGGGATATTAGAGGAAGGTTCTTTACTCAGGGAGTGGTTGGTGCGTGGAATGCACTGCCTGAGTCGGTGGAGGCAGATACACTAGTGAAGTTTAAGAGACTACTAGACAGGTATATGGAGGAATTTACGGTGGCGGGTTATATGGGAGTCAGGGTTTGAGGGTCGGCACAACATTGTGGGCCAAAGGGCCTGTACTGTGTTGTACTATTCTATGTTCTATGTTTACTGATATCCTTCCTATAGTTAGGTGATCAGAACTCCACATGATCTCCATCATGGATGATGTCGCCGAGACGAGAGAGGGTCTGGAGATATCAACAAGGAAGGACAAGGGTGTGTTACGAATGTTTTAAAAATATAATTGTTGCTCCTGACAACTGAGGAGCATCTGGCTTGCAAAAATGCATTTTTACAGAGAAGATAAAAAACCTGATCTCATTTAAAATGATGATTTTTTTTTGCGAAGTAAAAGAATCCAATATTGTGGCAAGTGTGATGAAATATAGAAGAAGTTTTACCCAAAGGGCAGCAGAGACGATTAGCGGTGAGTGATAACCTTAACACTAGACTGTAGAATAACAAGCCACAAGGCCCACAGAACAAGAGGGAACAGAAACTAAACACAGCAGGCTACAAGATAAACTTTAGGGAAGGAGAGTGAAAACTCAAGCAGCTGGTTGAGATCGGCTGGATAGATGAGTTGTTAAGAACTGTGGGGTGACATAGGCAGATTAATACTAGTACTGTATCTGGGTGGAGGCAGGGAGGTGACTGCACATGCAGACCTGGCGGGAAGAGATAGGAAAACAAGTTGAGGAGGAAAGATTCCATACAAGCTTTCTGAAGGTGGTGTGGGTGAATGATGCAAATTAACTTACCACTGCCTCAGTGTTTTTACATTTGTACTCCAATGTATGATGGGGTGGGGGTGGGGAATCACTGAAATAGGTTACATTTTAAAAATAGCCCAAGTATGAAATGTAATGTATTTGAATTGCTTGCATACTATAGGGGCCATAGAGATCAGGAACCGGGTCTATGATTCCTTCTATATGATGTGAAGAGAACAGCGTATGGGCTCTGGGACGGGAGGGTACAGGGTGTTGTCGGAAAATATGTGTAATGAATGTTTCCCTCTGTGATCAGCTAGTTTGTGATCCAGGAAGGATGGGGCCCAGGAGAACGGACAGTGTGTATGTAGCCTGCTAGGGCTGGGCTTCAGGGGATTGGACAGTGCTTGAATGGACAAAGAGTGGATGACATGTGCATAGGGGTTATCAGGACAATTTTTTCTCATAATAATTTCCTTATCATCGTATTAATGTTCCATCTCTTACAGAGCACCAGGAATTGGAACGCTGATCTCCATCATGGATGATGTCGTAGAGATGAGAGATGATCTGGAGATATCAACAAGGAAGGACAAGGGTGTGTTCCAAATGTTTTAAAAGTATAATTGTTGCTCCTGACAACTGAGGAGCATATGGTTTGCAAAAATGCATTTTCACAGAGAAGATAAATAACCTGTTCTGAGGGGAGGTGTAGAGCACAACTACAGCTACAGGGGGAACGGGAACTTTTGAGAAGTTGTCATTAACTGGTCTGTCTAATGTATGAGAAGTCAGGAGATTGAGGCTGAAGGGAAAAATGGATCATCTATAATGAAATGCCAGAGCAGAGCAAATGGGGCAAATGCTCCTATATCTTATGGTCTTATTAAAACAGTAGGCCACGCAGAATGAAATGGTTGTGAATGGCAGGTTAGACACGTTAGTTGGGGCATGAGAGCAATGAGATTAGCCGGAAGAAATAGCTAGTTAGTCTGGTGTCAGAGCTTGGGACGATGTTGGAGTCGATTGCTAACTATGAGGTCTCAGGGTACTTGGATGCACATGATAAAATAAGCCATAGTCAGCATGGTTTCCTTAAGGGAAAATCATGACTGTTGGAATCCTCTGAAGTGATAAAAAGTAGGATCAGTTGATGTTGTGTACTTGGATTTTCAGAAGGCCTTTGACAAGGTGCCACATATGAGGCTGCTTAACGAGCTATGACCCCATGGTATTGCAGTTGAATATATTCTGGCACGTACAAAGCAGTGGCTGATTGTCAGGTGGCAAAATGTGGGCTTTACTGGTCTGCTGCTGGTGACTAGTGGTGCTCCACAGGGGGTCTGTGTTGGGACTGGTTCTTTTTGCGTTACATGTCGTTGGTTTTGATGATGGAACGGATAGCTCGGTTGCAGGGTTTGCCTACGGTATGAAGGTAGGTAGTTTTCAGATTGTAGAGAAGCTACAAAAGGACTTAGACAGATTTGCAGAATGGGCAAAGAAATCACGATGGAATACAGTGTCGGGAAAAGATGCAGGAAGAAGCCAGGAGTTTGGAACTGTGAGGAAAAAATGGATGAGCCATGATGAAAAGGCAGAGAAGACTTGATGGGCCAAATGACATAGTTCTACTCCTGTACATTATGGTCTGTTCCAGGGAGAAATAAAAAGACCAGCACTTGAAACCAAACCTAAAAATGGAAGCTGGTGAGAGAGTAAGTGTTGGTGTTTAGTGTGAGAAACAACTCAGATGGAATGTCCTGCTCCTCTGCTCAGTCTATGGACAGAATTAGATTTTTTAAACAGATACTTAGTTATTCTGATAGAAGTGATATTCTGAGGTGGTATTAGTAACTGAGCATTGTAATTACTAAATCTAATGTTTTTGGCGGGAGGAGAAGATGGCGGCGCGATGCAGCTCGCAGCGGCCACTCCGGTGAATGATGTCTGTTATCTGTCAAGTAGGGTGCCGTGCACAATCCTGATTTGATGGAGACATGTGAGAGCACAGAGGAACATCTGTGAAACTTCTGAAATGCCTACTTCGCTGCCATTGCTACTGTGTGATCCAGAATCTCCAGAGGGGAAGGCCCCGAGTCCTCGGCTTTGCTTGTTGCTCGGTAGCCGGGGTGGGGTCAAAGCACTCGGCAGAGATGGTGCTCGGTGTCAGAGGGCTGGTCGGAGGTTCGAAGCTTTCAGATGGACTCAGGGTCGGCTGCGGTCGGGTGCTTCCAATGCATCGGCAAGTTTGTGGCGCTTGGAGTTCATGGCAGGAAGAGTTTCTCCCTTCTACCGTCTGCGTGAGATGATGGGGCTATCGGGACTTGAGACCTTTTTTTTTTACCGTGCCCATGGTCTGCTCTTTATCAAATTATAGTATTGCTTTGCACTGTTGTAACCATATGTTATAATTATGTGGTTTTGTCAGTTTTAGTCTTGGCTTGTCCTGTGTTTCTGTGATATCATACTGGAACATTGTACCATTTTTCTAATACATTCATTTCTAAATGACAATAAACGAGGACTGAGTGTCCTCATAATCTAATCTAATCTAATCATTTATCAGATGTCGGTGCTGCTAGTAAGACAGTGGTTGACTGTCTAATTGTAACTTTGATGACATTTGATCGGATATTCAGATGTGATCCCGTCTGTATCCAGAGGATGGAACCCAGTATCCATAAGGGTGGGCTCGGAAGAATCAAACAATGGCTGAGACGGGGAGGCTGGGCCCACGATATCGGAGAGTTGGCATGTGAGAAAGAGGAATGTTGTGTCTGCTCTGAGTCTGGGGTGCAGTGGCGTCGATGGAGGGAGAAGTAGAATATCTGGTCTTTGCTGAATCTTTGGATTCGGAACTACACTGTGAGCTGAGATATTTGGTGAGCAGACTGCGGAGTGGCCAATGTTAACGAATGCCAACTGGACCGGCTCCGTGATGCTCATGTCGAGGGAACAGTCATGGTTCATCTTTTAAATTCACCCTTCATATTCACAGGTCCTATGACGACAAACTCTGAGCACATCTCACAGTGGAACGATGAACAACTATTTCAACTGTCAAAATTCTACCGGGAAAGACTGAAACAGGCGATTGAAGAACGGGTGGAAGAACTCACCAAAATGCTGAGACTGGAGGGACACATCAGTAAGGAAGAACACGAGGTGAGTGGGAAAAATATGGTGGCTTCTGTTGGGTCTAACATCACAGAATTGAGGGTACCAATGGGAAAGAAACCAAATTGCCTCTTCTCACAGGCCTGCGGCTGTTTGGTGCAATATTAACACTGATCTCTGATCATTGTCTTCTTTGGCAGATCTGGCATCTGCACTGGAACCTGTGAGCTTGGGTGCTGGGAACTGTCTTAGGGGTGATCTCTCATTGATCATGTTATAGTTACTGTTTTATAGATTTGCTGAGTATGCCTGCAGAAAAAGCAATCTCAAGGTTGTATGTGCCGAGATGTGTGTACTCTGACAATAAACTTTGTACTTTAAAGTTAGGGGAGCATGTTCTTTCCAAACTGAACATGCATACCACAGTGGCAAGTGAGCAGTCGGAATGTACCATCCCTGGTGAACAGATGTGAGTTAAAATTCGAGCCAATCTTTCTACAAAGCTGCCGTTTAAATTCACTCAGTCAACTCAGCCACGAAAAAAGACAGACCTTGCAGATGGTGAGTCAAGACAGGTTGAATCACGGCTGTCTTTCCCTAGTTAGCTAAAATTAACCATCACCCCAGCCCTGGCCATCACCGTATCGGTTCCTCCCGTAGTGTGAGAGGCACCAGCTTCTCCAGGTGCTTTATCAGTGACCTTTCTTCCATCGAGAGTTCCAGGTGGGGTGTCTGGGTGGGGGTGGTGATGGCTGTCTATTGCACAAAGTTCTGTTTATGACTGGTCAGCACACGTGGCAAGATATAAACAGCACGTGGCCCGGGCTGTGGGCAAACACATTGTTGCTGGTGAAATTTTCAATAAACGTGGGTGTGTCCCTTGGAAAGCTCCAATCTCCACATAACAAATTTAAGGTCAACCGTACTGCCTTCAGCAATGTATTTAGTTTTGGCTTTAAAAATACTCAATTAGTATATTCAGACAGTGAGAAAGAAGGGAGGAAGACAAAAGAGGAAATTATAGCCCAGTTAGCCTAACTTGGGAAAGTGTACTTGGAGACAAATGATAAAATGTCAAAGTTAGCATGGTTTCTGTAAAGGAAAATCTTGCATAAAAAAATCTGTTAGAATTTTTCGAGGAAGTAACAAGCATGGTGGACAAAGAAGACCCAGTGGATGTCAGTTACTTAAATTTTCAGAAGGCATTCGATAAGGTATTACAAGAAAGATACTGGCATGGATAGAGGAATGGCAGACAAGCGGGAGGCAGTGAGTGGGAATAAATGGGGCATTTTCTGGTTGGCTGCCAGTGACTAGTGGTGCTCCTCAGGGGTCAGTATTGGGACTGCTGCTTTTCACATTGTCAAAGTAATATAATGTGGATAAATGTGAGGTTATCCACTTTGGTGGCAAAAACAGGAAAACAGATTATTATCGGAATGGTGGCCGATTAGGAAAAGGGGAGGTGCAACGTGACCTGGGTGTCATTATACACCAGTCATTGAAAGTGGGCATGCAGGTACAGCAGGCGGTGAAAAAGGCGAATGGTATGCTGGCATTCATAACAAGAGGATTCGAGTACAGGAGCAGGGAGGTACTACTGGAGTTGTACAAGGCCTTGGTGAGACCATACCTGGAGTATTGTGTGCAGTTTCTGAGGAAAGACATCCTTGCCATAGAGGGAGTACAAAGAAGGTTCACCAGATTGATTCCTGGGATGGCAGGACTTTCATATGAAGAAAGACTGGATGAACTGGGCTTGTACTCGTTGGAATTTAGAAGATTGAGGGGGGATCTTATTGAATCGTATAAAATCCTAAAAGGATTGGACAGGCTAGATGCAGGAAGATTGTTCCCGATGTTGGGGAAGTCCAGAACGAGGGGTCACAGTTTAAGGATAAAGGGGAACCTTTTAGGACTGAGATGAGGAAAAACTTCTTCACACAAAGAGTGGTGAATCTGTGGAATTCTCTGCCACAGGAAACAGTTGAGGCCAGTTCATTGGCTATATTTAAGAGGGAGTTAGATATGGCCCTTGTGGCTAAAGGGATCAGGGGGTCTGGAGGGAAGGGAGGTACAGGGTTGTGAGTTGGATGATCAGCCATGATCATACTGAATGGTGGTGCAGGCTCGAAGGGCTGAATGGCCTAATCCTGCACCTATTTTCTATGTTTCTATGAATGAATGGCTTTGCGGTGAAGTTTTCGGATGATACGAAGATAGGTGGAGGGATAGGTAGTGCTGAGGAAGCAACGAAATTGCAGCAGGACTCCATCAAATTGGAAGAATGGGCAAACCAGTGACAAATGGAATATAGTGTTGGGAAATGTATGATCCTGCATTTTCATTTTGGTAAAAGGAGCAATAGTGCAGACCGTTATTTAAATGGGGAGAAAATTCAAACATCAGAGGTACAAAGGGGCTTAGGAGTTTCCATGCAAGACTCCCAGAAGGTTAATTCATAGCTTGAGTCTGTGGTAAAGAAGGCAAACGCAATGTTGGCATTCATTTCAAGGGGAATAGAATATAAAAAACAAGTAGATAATGCTGAACCTTTATAAAACCCTGGTCAGGCCGCACTTGGAGTATTGTCAACGTTTTGGGCCCCTTATCTCAGAAAGAATGCATTCCCGCGAGAGAGAGTCCAAAGCAGGTTCAACATATGAAGAGCATTTGGCAGCTTTGGGTCTGTACTCACTGGAATTTAGAAGAATATGTGCGGATCACATTGAAACCTACCAGATGTTGAAAGGACTAGATAAGGTGGATGTGGAGAGGGGCAACCTTTCAGAACAGAAGTAAGGAGGAATGTTTTCGGGCAAAGAGTGGTGAATCTCTGGAATGCGCTGCCACAGACAATGTGGAGGCCAAGTCCACGGGTACATTAGAGGGGGAAGTTGATAGATTCCTGATCGGTCAGGGCATCGAGGGACATGGCGAGAGGGCAGGTGTATGGGGTTGAGTAGGACCCGGGATCAGACATGATGCCGTGGCAGAGCGGATTCGATGGGGTGAACGGCCTAGTTCTGCTCCCATGTTTATGGTCTTATGGACAGGCTGCCCAACGACAAGTGCAAACACAAGGGATCCCACAGATGCTGGGAATCCAGAGCAACATCTACAGAATACTGAATGAGGAGAATACACAGTCGTGGCTTTGGGCTGAGACATCAACAGTAAAAGAATGTTATGCTGGGGTGAAGTTGTGCATGTGGTGGATGATGGCTGAAAACAGGTTTGTGGGGAGGTGGGTGGGGAAGGTGATAGGTGGAAAAGGCAAAGGACAGAAGAAGATGGAAGCTGATAGGAGAGGAGAGGGGCCGTGTGACAAAGTGAAGGAGGAGGAGCTGCAGATGGAAGTGATGGACAGTCAAGGAGAAGAGAGCACATGATAGAAGATCCATAATTGGGAATAGTTAAAAAGAGAGAAGGGACGGAGAAGAAATGGCTAGAGGTTAGAGAAGTGAATTTTCTATCATCGGGTTAGAGGCTACACAGTCAAAATATGAGGCGTTGCTCCAAAAACCTGAGCGTGGCCTCGTCGTGGCAGTAGAGGAGGCCTTGGTCCGAGTTTCTCATGCTGGCTTCTCATCCCTTCCTTTCCAGTCCTGATGGAGGGTCTTGGCCCCGAACGTCGTTTGTTAATTTCCCTCCCTAGATCCTGCAGGACCTGCTGAGTTCATCCAGAATTTTGCCATGTTGCTCATGAAGCAGTGCCTGTTGACTCTACCTGATCACAAACTGTCTTTCCCAGTGAAGATTAATCCTGCCTCTCTCATCAGTTTCTAATAATCACCCAGCCAGTGAGGTTAGTCACGAGGCATATAATCACCCGTCTTATATCTGCTGTTCTTGAATAAAAGTAAAAAAAAAAAAAAAAGGGGTTTCTGTTTTTCAGTAACAGAATGACTGGCTAATGAAGGTTTATCTGTTAAACGGTTAAGTTGAAATAGGTAGTGCAAAAATAAAACAAAAAAAATGTAGTGAGGTAGTTTATGGGTTGAATATCCGTTTAGAAATCGGATGGCAGAGGAAAAGAAGCTGTTCCTGAATTGCTGAATCTGTGCCTTCTGACTTCTGCACCTCCTTCATGATGGTAGAAATGAGAACAGGTCATGCCCTGGGTGATGGAGTTATGGATGCTGACTTCTTAAGGCACCGCTTCTTAAAGATGTCTTGGAAACTACAGAGGCTAGTGCCCACGATGGAGATGATTATTTTTTAGAAGTTGCTGCAACTTACTTCGATCTTGTGCAGTAGCCCGCTCATCTCCCCCAGCCCCACACCCCCCGCCCCATTCTAGACGGCGTTGCAGTCAATCAGAATGCTACATGGCACTTTGTGAAAGTTTTCGAGTGTCTTAGAAGATAATGGTGATAATGAAGATAGTGCCTGATTAATGTCTTTCCTCGTGTCAAATAGCAGCCCAGTTTATGTCACATCAGGCACTGAGGTACATCTAATCTGTCCAATATTGCCTTGTTTGAAGAACCTTCTAAGGCATCCTCCCTTGGTTTTCCAGTGACGGCCTCCCAGATCAATAATGCAGTCTTGCATTCCCCACAATTATCAAGCTTGAAACTTCCTTATTGGTAAATCTGTATAAAGTTGGATATTGAACATGGGAACTGATCACATTAAACCTGTATTGATCATTTCCCACTCTGCTACAACTAGTGAATTCAGAGTTTTATTAGTTTTCATTTCCTGTTTTCCCGCTGATGACTCGATCCAAGGATTGCAGAACGAGTGACGAGCCCGTCCAGTGACTGTACCTTGGCTGCTGAGACGTCCCATGACTGGGCAGTGGCCTTCCGCATGTGCTATGTCAGTACACTCCTCAATATATTTATTTTTGTTATTTATAGGAAGTCACTGAACTTGTGCGGAAGCGAAACCGGCCAAAGGGTTCGAATGTATTCTTCACCCTGGTGATGGGGAAAGGCTCCCGAGCCCGGAGGGTGATGTGGGAAGCATTTGTGAAAATGCGAAACGAGTTACCGAAGTTGGACAGAATATTGAAGGAAATCCAAGAGCTCGGTACAGTAAAACAACACACTGAACACAAAGTGACAATAAAAACCATTGTAGCTGTATCAATATGATTCAATTTTAATTTATTGATTTAAACAGGGGCTGATATACCAGAATACATGAACATCAGCGAAGGGTTAACCGAATTACCACCTCCATTAAAAGGTAAGAGGTTTCACTTTCTGACACCGCTGACTTGCCAGAATCAGTGTGAGCCAGAGCTGCTGCTTCCCAGGTTTGCACAGTCTGGGAGACAGGAAAAAAAAATGTTTGATTTGAAGGGAATGATCACGGAATTCACACCCAATCGCTCACCTGTTGCAGTTTAAACTTTTTAATCATCGAATCTATGACAAATTTTTAAAATGTGACAATGAATTATATTAAATGATCCATCTATTTAGCGCCGTTGGGCCCTGAACGCCTAACGTATTCTGTGACACCCATAGACCAGTGTTCAGATCCTGATGAACCGCTGAGCCTCATTAACCCTTACAGTGGTTCTGATATTAGATTAGATTATGAAGACACGCAGTCCTCTTTTATTGTCATTTAGTAATGCATGCATTAAGAAATGATACAATATTTCCTCCGTTGTGATATCACAAAACACAGGACAGACCAAGACTGAAAAAACTAACAAAACCACATAAATATAACATATAGTTACAACAGTGCAACAATACCATAACTTGATGAAGAAGTCCATGAGCACAGTAAAAAGTTCAAAGTCTCTCAAATGTCCCACATTTCACGCAGACGGGAGAAGGAAGAAGAACTCTTCCTGCCACGCCCGACCACAGTCCGAATCTGAGTCATCCGAAAACTTTGAGACTCCGATCAGCTCTCTGACACCGAATACTGAGCGACATTTCTATCCGAACGATTCGACCTCAATCTTGGTCGCCAACAGCAAGCAAAGCTGGGGATTTTGAGGCCTTCCCTCCAGAAGATTCCCTACCGCGTAGTAATGAGAGCAGCAAACGGGCGTTTCAGAAATTTCTCCAGATGTTCCTCTGTGCTTTCACGTCTGTCTCCATCAAATCAGAATTGTCCACAGCCCCTATTTAACGGATAAGATATCATTTTTCACTGCTCTCCCTCCCCCCACTGATATACTGCGAAACCCCCGCACACGCTACACACGTGATACCATTTTGATTGAGCTCAAGAGCCATGAGATGCAGTAATGTTGGGTCTCTTTAAAACTCTGACTGGACCACACGTGGAAGGTTGTGTTCAGTTCTCGTTGCCTCCTTATAGGGTAGATGTGGAAACTTTAAAGAAAGTTCAAAGGAGATTTGCCAGGATACTGCCCATATTAGATTACACATCCTAGAGCAATCGAGAACTTCCCTCTTTTGAGTGGAGGAGGATGACAGGCAACTTCATACAGGTGTATAAGGTGATAAGAGGCACAGGTAGAACCTACAGCCATCACCTTTTCTCCCCGGGTCGCAATGGCTAATACCAGAGAATATACATTTACTGTGATTGGGGGAATGTGCAGGAATCTGTTTTGCGGAAACAGATTTCCAGATTCGGCAAGAATGTATGAGCAGCATTCTTCATCAATAATAGCACATGGGCTGAGCTTCCCCGTGAGCAGGTAGTATAAGGTTGTCCCCCTGCCAGGCAACAGTACGTATAGACATAATTACGATCGATACTCGGATCAGGGCTCGATCTGTGCTTGAGCACGTTGGCAGTCTTGTTAAGCAGTGTCTCCATCACAAAGGTCATATCTATCGGTTCCCAGGACAGGCTGGCTGTATCACACTGGGGAATAGTCATAGTCATAGTCATACTTTATTGATCCCGGAGGAAGTTGGTTTTCATTGCAGTTGCACCATAAATAATTAAATAGTAATAAAACCACAAATAATTAAATAGTAATATGTAAATTAAGCCAGGAAATAAGTTTAGGACCAGCCTATTGGCTCAGGGTGTCTAACCCTCCAAGGGAGGAGTTGTAAAGTTTGATGGCCACAGGCAGGAATGACTTCCTATGACGCTCTGTGTTGCATCTCAGAGGAATGAGTCTCTGGCTGAATGTACTCCTGTGTCCACCCAGTACATTATGTAGTGGATGGGAGACATTGACCAAGATGGAATGCAACTTAGACAGCATCCTCTTTTCAGACACCACCGTCAGAGAGTCCAGTTCCATCCCCACAACATCACTAGCCTTATGAATGAGTTTGTTGTTTCTATTGGTGTCTGCTACCCTCAGCCTGCTGCCCCAGCACACAACAGCAAACTTGATCACACTGGCCACCACAGACTTGTAGAACATCCTCAGCATCGTCCGACAGATGTTAAAGGACCTCAGTCTCCTCAAGAAATAGAGACGGCTCTGAACCTTCTTGTAGACAGCCTCAGTGTTCTTAGACCATTCCAGTTTATTTTCAATTCGTATCCCCAGGTATTTGTAATCCTCCACCATGTCCACACTGACCCTCTGGATGGAAACAGGGGTCACCGGTACCTTAGCTCTCCTCAGGTCTACCACCAGCTCCTTAGCCTTAGAGTAGAGGCTTTCCACCGCTGCTTGCCACCCAGGCAATAGGATACGGCCTAGGTTAGAGGGAGTTAACTCCAGGGAGAGTTCAGACAAACGTGGCTTGTTTTCTCTGGATTGGTGTGGTCAGAGGGCGGAAACAGACAAAGGTTTATAAGTCACTGATAGATACAGTTGACAGCCAGTATCTTGTTTGAAATGCGTAATGCCAGAGGGCATGTGTTTAAGGTGAGAGGGGGATGCTCTGAAGGAGATGTGTCGGGACAGAGAGTGATGGGTACCTGGAGTGTGCAGCCAGGGTGGTGGTGGATGGAGACACTTAAGGGACTGTAAACACAAAGGGAAGGGAGGAATATGGAGCCTGCAGGCAGAAGGGACTGAGGTTAATTTAATATTGTGGTTGCCCATTCTTTCCAACCTCATTTTCCTCTGCAATTGAAGATATTCAGATTTTCTAAGGGCTTCATAAGGACAGTGACCTGAAAGGTTAATTCTGCTTTCTTCTACACATGCGGTGACTGTTTTGATAAGTTCTTCCAGTAGCTATTTTAACTTGACAAAACATCGCCTGTCAATATGAAGATAGTACAGATTCTGACATTACTCATATGGCTGGACAGCATCCACAGAGGGAAATGAACAGTCCACATTTAAGGCTGAGACCCTTAACATGTGGATTTTCAAACTTTATTCTCAAAATAAAGGACCTGGAAATTAAAGGGTCTTGAGTTGGTCAACACAGGCAGTTGCAGTGGAGTATTCGAGATATGTTCACCTTCACAGCTGACAGCTCTGTGAAGACTTGATTTTATTTATTTTATTTTTTTGCATATTGGTTACAGGCCAAGCAGCTGTGTCTTGGTGGATTTTCACTTTTGGTGGTAACAACCACAGCACTTTAGAGTTAACTGTTGAAATTCTAGTGATTTGAATTTTGCGTGTATCGCTATTAAGTTGAGAATCTAACTGTGTCAATTTTCTTTCTGTTCCCATGGAAGATGTTCATGAGAAACACAAGAAGACACTGCAGGAAGAAACTGAAAAGCTCAGAGTGAACACGATTCTGTTGAGGGAGAAGGTTAAGGTTTCCAAGCTGGTTGATCGATATGCTGAGCTGACGGTCATTTCTTCTGTTCGAGGACGGAGGTTTGTGGAACACGAGCTGCTGGCAAGAGGCCGAGACCATGAGGAGTGGAGAATGAAGCATCTTCGGGGAGAGTTGGAAAAAATCCGTGCCGATCAGTTGCTTCAAAGCAGCTTTTCCCATAACATAACTTACTGGCAGCAAATGAAGAGATTCTTAGGATTTGACTCTGTGAATCCAACATCAGTGAACAGAGTGAAACCTGGGAATTCAGCAGCAGTGGCTGGAGTCCCGGGCATCGGGAAAACAACAATGATGCAGAAGATTGTTTATGACTGGGCCACGGGGAAAATATACCAACACTACCATTTTGTGTTCAGTTTCAAATTCAGGGATCTAAACACCATTAACCGTGAAATAAGCCTGACGGAACTGATTCTGCAACAGTATCCTTACTTTGAGAATAGTCTGGAAGAAGTCTGGAAGAACCCGGAGGGATTGCTGTTTATATTTGATGGTTTGGATGAACTAAAGGAGAGAATTGATTTTACTGAGAGTCAGAGAGACACAGAACCTCAGCAATGCTGTGCAGACCCAGAATTCCGGTGCCTTGTGTCAGACATTGTGTACAATTTAATCCAGCACAAACTGCTCCCAGGGTGTTCAGTGCTGGTGACCACCCGCCCCACTGCGTTACATTCATTGGAAAAGGCGGAGATTAGTGTCTGGGCTGAAATCCTGGGATTTGTCGGTGAGGAACGGAGGGAATATTTCAATAGGCATTTTGAAGATCAGACAGTGGCAGCAGCTGTTTTCAAACATGTGAAGGAGAACGAGATCCTGTACACCATGAGCTACAACCCATCCTACTGCTGGATCCTCGCTCTAGCACTGGGCCCCTTCTTCACAAAAGGAGACAAGGACCCGCAGCAAGTTCCCAAGACCATCACCCAACTATATTCCTACTATATTTACAACATCCTGAAAAACCACGGCCGTGAGATTGAGAACCTTCATGATGTGTTACTCAGGGTCGGTCAGATGGCCTTCAGAGGAGTGTCCGATAGGAAGATTGTGTTTACAGATGAAGATTTGATCAAGAACAATCTGCAGCCTTCCCAGTTCCTGTCCGGGTTCCTGATGGAGCTTTTGGAGAAAAAGGATTCTGCCCGGAACGTGGTGTACACATTCCCACACCTCACCATCCAAGAGTTTGTAGCTGCAGTCGCACAATACCTGACCTCAGACCTCAAGGATACTGTGAAGATCCTCGCTGAAGCCTGCGGCATGACAGATGGGCGGTTTGAGGTATTTCTCCGTTTTGTTGCTGGTCTCTCCTCAGGGTCAGCCTGGCGCTGGAAGGAGTTTCTGGGCCCATTTCCTGGCGATACAGCCCGCCAGGTGATTGACTTTGTGAAGGGGGAGTTCAAACGTCAGAGTGGAAACACAGAGAACAAAGCCGATAAAAGGAGCCTCCTGAACACATTGCACTACCTGTTTGAGTCTCAGAATCGTGTGCTAGCTCAGGAAGCACTAGGGTCTGTGGAAAGACTTTCACTTAGTGGACTGCGACTGACCCCGATTGACTGTGCGGTCCTGTCTCATGTCATCGGACTCTGTGATACAATAAAACACCTCGACCTGGATCACTGCTACATTCAGTGTGAAGGACTCCAACGGCTGGCACCCAGTCTCTACAAATGCCAAGAGTTGGGGTAATTCTAAATATTTAGATTTTCTAACAGTGAAAATTAAAGATTTAATGTTAAATGTATTTAGCCAAATAAATAGCCCTGTGTCATTGTTTGCTCGCTTTACCGATGACTAAATATCTTAAATTTGTCACTGACTGATGATTAGCAGACTAACAGTATCGTATCCCTTCTGGAGAACGGCAGCGACTATCATCATGTGTTGCACAGGGAGCAGCCACATCCCCATTTATTGCCAAAGATCAGAGCACAGCTCTGTTGTCAGTGCGCGATCTGAGCTTCTTGTAAGTGACCAGATGTTAGCTTAACACAATAATGACACAGCCCTTTCCACTTTTCAGTCGTCTGCATCCCTTCACCCATTTGCAGCCTCCTCCTTCTCTGGTCCAGGCAGTCAAAGACTCAGTCACAACACCCACCATCTTCATTGTCCAGTCGGTGATACATAGACGTTTATAGCAGCCAGCAAACAGTTACAATATACCGGCTGCAGCAGTTATCCTGAGACTAGGGACGTAATTGGACCAATTTTGTGGCCACCCTCACACCACATTTCAACTACTGAGCTGGAAAGTGGTATGATCTGTTTGCTGTCTATGGCTCTGCTTGAGACAGAGTCTACAAAAGTTTCTCAAGAATGGTTGGGTTTGAAATGAAAACTGACTGTTATAAATGAAGGGAATTGGTGCTTTGAAAAATTGCATCTCCACCAAAATTCTGCCTGTCTGGAAAAGTTCCTTGAAGGGCTTCCCAGCTGCAGTTCGTGCTGATCTGAGATAGTACAGGAATATTGCACATGTCAGATCGAGCTTATGTTTAATTTTATGGAATGTGGCCCTTCCTCTGTGAATCTGGGATTTAATGTGCATCATAAATTATGCAGGTTTGACAAATATGAACTAAATTATAACAACAAAATAATTCAGAAAGCAAAACTGGACAGAGATAAGTTTAGAAAGAGCAACAAAACACAGACCTTGAAAACAAGTGGGATGTAACATATTGGGATTAATTCTTAGTGTGAGAATAATTTAGCTGAAAACTTCTTCACTACTTAATGTTTACTTGAAATATCAGAATGGCAAAATGTGTCAGGTCATGGGTCTGAGCCAGTTTGAGTCTCACAACTCTCTCTTTTCCTTCAGATTGACAAACAATGAATTGGGTGAGGGTGATTCAGCAATGAACCTAATCTCTGTAGCTCTGAGGGAGCAGGATTGTAAAATACAAAAACTGCGGTAAGAACCATACTATGAGAAGTCTGATTCTCTGATTATATCTAGAACAGAACACAGTTATGAACAATTAACGTAACTACTGGTAAAATCTGGTGATCTATATTGAGTTGTTTCTTCTGAGGTCTCAGTCTCTCTTTTTTTCCTTTGATTATGGGACACCAGATTGGGCAGTAACTGTATCACAGCCTCTCAGACTGCAATCCTCGCCTCTGCTCTCATTAAAAACCGCTCAGTGACGGAGCTCGATATGAAGGACAATAGATTGGGAGATACAGGTGTAAAAAAGCTGTTAGGAGTTCTAAATAACTCGGAATGTAAAATACAAAAATTGGGGTAAGTAGTGGAGAGTGACAGATATTGTTCTAATCTCAGTTGTACAACGTTAGTGTTATTATCAGGAACACAGATTGAATGGTGTACTAATTTTCTCTCTGCCTCTCACTCTCTCTCTGCTTCTCCTTCTCTCTCTCTCTCTCTCTCACTGCCCCCCTCCCCCCTCTCCCCCCCCCCCCCACCCTCTCTCTCCCCCTCATTTGCTCTCACTCTAATTCTTCTGGTCACAAGACTGAAGAACAATAGTTTTACAGCTTCTTGCGCCAAGAATCTTGCCTGCATTCTCAGAACAAACCACTCACTGATCAAACTGGAACTGGATAACAATAAACTGGAGGATTCAGGAGTCAAACTGCTCTCTGAGGCTCTGAGGACCCCATACTGTAAAATACAGGAACTGTGGTAAGTACCAAACTGAGAAATTGTACTTACAACTTAATGCCTAATGTTGTAGAATGTGTTTGGTACTTTTTGACCTCAGCTGGAATAATAATGACAAATTTGCATTGGGTTTCATTTGCTTCTTTTGAACTGCAGGTTATGTAGAATCGGTCTCACAGCTTCTGGCGCAGAGTATCTCGCCTCCGCTCTAGCTACTAGCCCGTCACTGGTGGATCTTGCCCTGGACTATAATAATCTGGGTGATTCAGGGGTGAAGCTGATATTTGGACCTTTGAACAGCCCAGAGTGTAAAATACAGAAACTACGGTAAGAGTCAGACTATGGAGAGGTCATATTTTACAACTACTATGTGTCTGAAATTTAATTACATTTAAGAGAGTGGATCATTGTTAGTATCAATAATGTTAAGTATACAATAAGAGATGAGGAGTATTATCAATAAACAGTGAATTGGAAGTGAAAACAGATCCTCCTCTTTCCATTTCCATCTGCGTCTCTGTCCCTCAGATTATGGGATGTCGCTCTCACAGATTCGTTCAGTGAGGATCTTGCTATCGCTCTCAAAACAAACTGCTCCCTGAAGCTTCTGTCACTGGGTGATAACAATATCGGAGATTCAGGGGTTAAACGTCTGTCTGAGGTGCTGGTGGAGCTCCAATGTAAACTACTGGAACTAGAGTAAGTATCAGTGTGACAAGGTATGTTCTTAACTGACTGTGAACATCTTTCTCAATGCGGTAAAAACGGCCCCAGGACAACTGACCTTCGTCATAAATTGGCACATTGATTACAGTGACCCAAGTGATGAGACGTTCATCTCCAACGTCACCAAATATTGCACAGATCCCAGCTGGAGTTCATGCAGTTCTGGTGATCGTGTGAAAGGAAGAATGTTACAGCGCTGCAGATGGTGCAGTGAAAGTTGACAGGATGTTGGTCTTCATTCAATATCTCGATCAGAAATGGTAACTATGCCTCCACAGATTCTACATGGCCATCTCAGTCCTCCAGCGATATGTGATTCTCTCCATATTCCAGAATCTACTGTCAAGTTGCCCTTGCTAGGGTATCTCCTGGAATGGGATATTTCTGTTATGAGAGACTGGGGAGGCTCAGTCACTTTTCCCTGGACGGAGGAGGTTTAGAGTGGTTAATGAGATATTGAAAAGTAAGGTATAGATAAATACTACAAGACAGTTCTCCCTATGTAGGATGGCAGAGTTTCATGGATAGAGATGGGGAATAATTGCTGTGGTGATTTTCAACCAGAGAATGGTGCGTACCAGTACTTCACAGCCGGAGAGAGTTTTGGAAGCAGAGTCTTGACAAAGTGAGAAGAGACGCAGTCGTGGACAGAGTGGCCTGTTTCAATGCTGTATGGTGCCATGACCCAAGACTCTCTAACTCTATCATCCATGTTAGTTTCAGTGAGAGTAAAAATAAAAACATACTCACGATTCATCTGACTCTTGTTCTTTGTCTCTGTGATCCCCAGTCTGCACAGTAATGGTCTGACCGATTCTTGCACAGAGTCCCTCTGCTTCGTTCTCAACAAAATGAGTTCACTGAAAATTTTGGACCTGGGAGGAAACTCATTCACAGACAAATCGACCGACTCGTTCCGCCGGCTGATACTGCGACGCAAGAGCTTGAGGAAAATCACGTGAGTACTATATTAATGTTTAATGCAATAAAACTTCACTGGGCTTTCCTGGAAATACTTGTTGCTGAAATAGCAAGACCACCGCCCTGCTAGTCAAACTGTATAACGTCCTCTGTATTCTTACATCTGTTTCAGGCTGAAGGGGAATCCATTCACTGCAGAGGGGCAAAATCAACTGATGTCATTGCGGGGAAACAGAAATGGACTTAGTGTTAAACTGTGATTCATTCAAATGTAGAGTACTATCTCCTGTGGAATAGTATTCATCGATTTCACAGTCACAACTCGGATTGAAACCCTAAACAACTGCAGCTCCGGATGAGCATGTGCCACTACACGTCATCAGGTGCCCCATTGCTGTTTTGGGTGTCAGAGCTGTCTGGTCATTGACTAACCTGCTGCCAGATCCCTCAGTGTCTGACATCTGAGCTCCTTGGAAATGCAGACAGAACTCGCCCAAGGTCTGCTCCAGCTGCCCTGCCAAGACATAGTGGGAATCCAAATCATTAATACTAGGTTTGAATTCATCTGGGCAAGCAGCTGTCCATTCAGACTGCAAATGTTATTCGTCAAATATCACTTTATTTTGTTGAGTTTTGGATTTATTGTGAAGAAAGCACGACAGCGCCTCTACTTTCCCGGGAGACTACGGAGGTTGGCATGTGCTCCAGTTGCACTGCCAAGAGATAGTGGGAATCTAAATCTTTAATGCCAGGTTTGAATTCATCAGGGCAAGTAGCTGCGCATTCAGACTGAGGCTACATCCACACTACGCTGGATAATTTTGAAAACAAAGCCTTTTCTCTTCGTTTTGACTCTCTGTCCACACTAAAACGGCATTTTCATCCCCCGAAAATGAAGATTTTCAGAAGCAGTCTTCAGAGTGAAGAAATCTGAAAATGCCTAATGTCTGTTTCGAGCTGAGATCCATCATCAACACTGGTATCCATTTTGAGAACAGTGGTGAGTACCTGATGCGGCAGGCGTTATTAGTCTTTCACTAATTGTGTGAGATTTTGCACACTTCTACTATCATTTTGGAAATGTTATGAGAAGCAATGAGACCACAATCCAAGTCATTTGTACCTTTCTTTCCAAATGACTTGAGTGTGCAACGCTTTTCAAATGCTTCTATCATCTTCCGGAACCGAGTAAAACCATCAGTAGCTTTTTCAGTGTGTCATTTATGGAAGTGTTGCTGCAATCTTGATGGTTTCGTTGTTTACAAATAAAGCACATGGGGCGTCGCTGATCTGACAGAAAGTTATAAAACAAAACTTCAGATACGTAACATTCCAAAGACGCACTTTTTGTAGTGTCTATTTCTTAGCAAGATTAGAATTCAAGGCTTCACCTCCTTTAAATCATAAGACCATAAGATATAGGAACAGAAGTGGGCCATCCAGCCCATCGAGTCTGCTCTGCCATTCCATCGTGGGCTGATCCAATCATTCCAGTCATCCCTGCTCCTCTACTTTCACCCCATACCCATAGATGCCCTGGCTAATCAAGAAACTATCAATCTCTGCCTTAAACACAACCAATAACTTGGCCTCCACAGCCACTCATGGCAAAAAATTCCACACATTTACCATCTTCTGACTCAAGTAATTTCTCTAATCTGTCTGTCCTTTTGCAGCCTCCCAATTTCCTCAAAACATCCTGTCCCTCCAACTGACTTGATATCATCTGCATCTTTGCAACAAAACCATCAATTCTGTCATTCAAGTCATTGCCATATACAGTAACATAAAAGAATTGGTCCCAACACAGATCCCTGTGGAACACCACTGATCACCAGCAGCCAATCAGAAAAGGTTCCCTTCATTACTATTCCTTGCCTCCTGCCAATCAGCCACTGCTTTGTCCATAAGGGAGTCTTTCCTGTAACACCATGGGCTCATAACTTGATAAGCAGCCTCATGTGTGGCACCTTGTCAAAGACTTTCTGAAACTTCAGCTGCATATCATCAACTGAATCTCCTTTGTCTATCTTGCTTGTCACTTCAATTAATTCAAAGACTTTCAACATACTCGTCAGGCAAGATTTTCCCTTGAGGAAAACATGCTGAAAATGACTGAAAATACCTTGAAAACACATCCTCAATATCTGACTCCAATATCTTCCCAAAGAGTGAAGTGAACCTAACTGGCCTATAATATCTGTTCATCTACCACCTTCCCTTCTTGAAGAGTGGACTGATATTTCCAAATTGTCAGTCTTACAGAACCATGCCAGATTGAATTGATTATTGAAACATCATTACTAATCCCTCCACAATCTCTTCAGTCACCCCTTTGAGAACTCTGGGATGTACGCCATGTGGTCCAGCTGGCCTTTACCTTCAGACCTTTCTGTTTCCCAAGAACCTGCTCCTGAGGAATGTACTATAAATATTTCTGACCACTGATATTTGGACTTCCACAGTGAAGACTGATGAAAAATACTGACTCAGTTCATCCGCCAGCTCCTTGCCTCTATTACCACTCCTCCAACATCGCTTTCCGTTGGTCCGATATGCACTCTCATCTCTCCTTTACACTTTATGCATCAGAAGAAACATTTAGGATCCTCCTTAATGGCCAGCTTACCTTCGATTTCCATATTTTCCTTCTTAATTATTTTTTTAGTTGCCTTTTGTTGGTTTTTAAAAGCTTCCCAATCCTCTGACCTACCACCATTTTTTCTCTGTTGAATGCCTTCTCTTTGCTGCCTATGTTGGCTTTACCTTCCTATTAGCCACAGTTGTATCATCTTGCCTTTGGAATATGTTATGTATGTAGCCTGGTTACACAACAATGCTATTTTGCTATGTTTCATAGAAACCGTAGAAACTACAGCACAGAAACAGGCCTTTTGGCCCTTCTTGGCTGTGCCGAACCATTTTCTTCCTAGTCCCACTGACCTGCACATGGACCATATCCCTCCATACACCTGCCATCCATGTATCTGTCCAATTTATTCTTAAATGTTGAAAAAGAACCCGCATTTACCACCTCGTCTGGCAGCTCATTCCATACTCCCACCACTCTCTGTGTGAAGAAGCCCCCCCTAATGTTCCCTTTAAACTTTTCCCCCCTCACCCTTAACCCATGTCCTCTGTTTTTTTCCTCTCCCCTTGCCTCAGTGGAAAAAGCCTGCTTGCATTCACTCTATGTATACCCATCATAATTTTATATACCTCTATCAAATCTCCCCTCATTCTTCTACACTCCAGGGAATAAAGTCCTAACCTATTCAACCTTTCTCTGTGACTGAGTTTCTCAAGTCCTGGCAACATCCTTGTAAACCTTCTCTGCACTCTTTCAACCTTATTTATATCCTTCCTGTAATTTGGTGACCAAAACTGAACACAATACTCCAGATTCGGCCTCACCAATGCCTTATACAACCTCATCATAACATTCCAGCTCTTATACTCAATACTTTGATTAATAAAGGCCAATGTAGCAAAAGCTCTCTTTATGACCCTATCTACCTGTGACGCCACTTTTAAGGAATTTTGTATCTGTATTCCCAGATCCCTCTGTTCCACTGCACTCCTCAGTGCCTTACCATTAACCCTGTATGTTCTACCTTGGTTTGTCTTTCCAACGTGCAATACCTCACACTTGTCAGTATTAAACTCCATCTGCCATTTTTCAGCCCATGGTTCTTTACTGGCAACAACCGAACTCGGCACACATGTACAGATCAATACGCACCTAATAGCACACGCAACAACGTGTTGCTACAACATAAAGTAGTTCCATATTATACAGTAGCTACACGGCACAGAATACTTTTTCCTCTTTGGTACTTATATCCTGTGCCTCCAAATTACTTACAGAAATTCCTGCCGTTCTGTTGTCATCCATTCCAGTATTCTTTACTTACCAATTCAGACCAATTCTTCTCTCATGCCTCTGTAATTCTCTTTATTCTACGGTTATATTGACACATTTCACGTTAGCTTCTCCTTCTCGCATTTCAGGGTGAATTCCATTATATTAAGATCACTTCCCCCTCTTGGTTCTTTCGCCGTAAGTTCTCTAATTAATTCCGGTTCGTTGCACAACACCCAATCGAGAATAGCTGATCCCCAGCTGGGCTCAACCAGGAGCTGCTCTAAAAAGCCATCTTGTGGGCATTCTAGGAAACCTCCTCTTGGGATCCAGCACCTCCCTGATATTCCCAATATATTTGCATGACTATCTGCCAGGAATACTGTAATATTGCTGTTTTGGCATGCATTTTCCTTGTCCCATTGTGATTTGTGGAAGATATACATACTACTGTTTTGGGTCTCTGTAAAACTCCCATTGGTGTCTTTTCACTCTTGCTATTCCTTTGTTCTACCCACAATGACACAACACTTTCCGACTCTATGCTACCTCTTTCTAATGATTTGATTTTATTTTTTACCAACAGAACCATACAACCTACTCTGCCTCCCTGTGTGTCCTATTCAAGAAACATACAAGTATATGGGACACAAGAGACCCTGCAGATACTGGGAATCTAGAGCAACACACACAATGTGCTGGAGGAGATCAGCAGGTTAGGCAGCATCTATGGTTGGGAATCAACATTTTGGGCCAAGACCCTTCCTTCATCAGAACTCTTGATACCCAGGTACCTGGAATATCAATAAGCAGAGAAAATAGAAAGTATTGTGAAAAAGAGAAAACATATGACAAAATTGACTTCAAGGCTTAAGAACATTTGCCAAACATATTTCCATGGTATAGCAAATACAACAAAGGCAATAAACTCTTTCACTATTCCAATATTAACATATTCCTTGGCAAAATATCTTGGTTCCATTCCGATGTGGAAACTTTACAAAGAAAAATAAGAACTGAAATGACAAATTCAGAAAAGACTATTTACACTCAAACACACTTAGATTAACACTACCGAGGACAGAAGGAGGAAGAGCTATAAACGACATTAAAAAAAAATCACTCAACAGTCAGATAAGATTTCTAAATTATATATTACCGGAGAAAGAGTTTAAAACAAAACTGATTTATTTGTCCCAGATCCAGAATATTAAACTCCAGTCCCATTAAAGGTGAATGTGCAGCAGAAGAAACTCCTCCCATGCCCAGTCACCAGGGTCCAGAACTGGATGATCAGTGGGAAAAATTGCAGAGTTCAACATAGTTTTAAACTTAAAACTTTTCTGACTCCAGTAGTATGTCATAAGGTTACGTACGTGACTGAACCCCTTCCACATTCACAGCAGGTAAACAGCATCTCTGCTGTGTGAACTTACTGGTGTCTCCTAGACCAAATAGCTGGGTGAATCCCTTCCTTCAGTTCAAGCAGGTGAACGGCCTCTTTCCAATGTGTACTCACTGGTGTGCCAGTAGGTCGGATGACCGAGTGAATCCCTTCCCACACAACGAACAGCTGAACAGCTTCTCCCCAGTGTGAACTCTCTGATGTACCTTCAGTTGAAATGACCGAGTGAATCCTTTCCCACAGTCTGAGCAGGTGAATGGCCATACTCCAGTGTGGACTGACTGGTGTCTCTGGAGAGTGGATGAGTGATTGAATCCTTTCCCACAGTCTGGGCAGTTGAACAGCCACTTCCCTGTGTGGGCTGATTGGTATGTCTGTAGGCTGGATAACTGAGTGAATCTCTTCCCACAATCTGAGCAGGTGAACAACCTCTCCCCAGTGTGAACTGACTGATGTGTCAGCAGGTGAGATGACAAAGTGAATCCCTTCCCACAGTCCGAGCAGGTGAATGGCCATTCCCCGGTGTGAACTGACTGGTCAGCCATTAGGTCAGATGACCGACTGAATCCTTCCCCACAAATTCAGCAGGTGGCCAGCCTCTGCCCAGTGTGAACTGACTGGTGTGTCCGCAGGTAGGATGACTGATTAATTCCCTTCCCACATACAGAACAGTGAGTGGCCTTGTCCCAGTGTGGAATTGCTGATGGACTTTCAGTTGAGATGACTGAGTGAATCCATTCCAATAGTGTGAGCAGGAAGGATGATTGAGTGAATCCCTTGATCCACTTCCTAATGGACAGGAAGGACAAAACTGGCGTGTTGTCTCTGAGATTCTGGGAGACAAATTCCTTGTCGTTCTTAACCTGTGAAAAGATTTACAAAATACATCAGTGGGTGAAGGCAACATTTCAGATGAGATCACTTTAGTCACCAAGATGTGATCTGACATCACACTGTGCTTGGGCCCTGACGATTTCTGCACTTGTCTTCCGCAGAGTCCCAGGAAACAACTTGTCAGGGCCTGGGGATTTATCCACGCTAATGTGCCTTAAGACAGCAAACACCTCCACCTGTGTAATCTGTACAGGGTCCATGAAGTTGATGCTGCTTTGCCTCACTTCTATAGACTCTGTGTCCAACTCCTGAAAAATAGAGATGCAAAAAAAAAAAAAAAAAAAAATTTTAAATCTCTCCCATCTATTTTGTCTCCTCATATAGATTACCATTCTGATCGTCCAGAGTGGGCATGGTTCTGTACTGACCTTCTCCATGTTTCTGTGGCAGAGAAGCTGGCCAAACTTGACTGGAAGGGGAGACAGGTAGGAGTGACAATGGAGCAGCAATGGCTGGAGTTTCTGGGAGCAATTCAGGAGCTGAGTGATTGATACATCCCAAAGAAGTGGAAGCATTGTAGAGGCAGGAGGACACAACCATGGCTGAAATGAGAAGCCTAAGCCAACATAAGAACCAAAGAGAGGCCAAACAAAAGAGCAAAAAGTATTAGGAAGCTTTTAGAAAGCAACTGACGACAACTAAAAAAAAACATCAGATGAGCTCAGGGCATGAAATTATGATTATTGTAGTC
Source organism: Mobula birostris (assembly GCF_030028105.1). Lineage (NCBI taxonomy): Eukaryota > Metazoa > Chordata > Chondrichthyes > Myliobatiformes > Myliobatidae > Mobula > Mobula birostris. The sequence continues at coordinate 48,287,779 of NC_092382.1, read as the reverse complement.
ATTAATGAATCTTGGTCGCACCCAACAGTCTGAGGCATTTAGAGGAACAAAATATCCGGGGCCTCGATATCCCTTGAAAACCAAGGTTCCCTGCACCAGTTAACTTTCATCTTTTACTTTGACAGGCACATACAAACTTTTCACCCTCAAAATTTCACTTCTGAAGGCCTCCCACTTACCAAGTACTCCTTTGCCAGAAAACAGCCTGTCCCAAACCACACTTGTCAGATCCTTTCTGATACCATCAAAATTGACCATTCTCCAATTGAGAATTGAACCCATGGTTCAGTCCTCACTTTTTCTATATTAACTTGGAATCTCCTGACATTATGATCACTACATACAAAGTGTTCCGATACACTAATTTCTGTTACTAGCCCTGGATTATTTTCTAATAGCTTATTGCACACTTCTATGTCGGGAGTTCGACGTGCTGACTTCGGGCACATTTGACAAACTCTACCTATCCAGTCCTTTTATATACGGGAGCCCCAGTAATCTTTGGGAATTTAAAATCGCTCACTATATGAAGCATTCTTTCTTGGCATAGTCTGTGATCTCTCCACAAATTTATTTCTCTGAATTCCTCAGATTGCTGGGTGCAAACAAGTCCCAGTAATGGCTACAATATCACATTCCATGCCCTGAGGTGTCTGGTGTCAAGAAAACAACCTCTCTCTCATTGTCACAAAAACAAAGGAGCTGATTGTGGACTACAGGAAGAATGGAGACAGGCTAACCCATATTTGCACCAATGGATCTGGGGTTGAGAGGGTGAACAGCTTTAAGTTCCTCGCCAGACACATCACAGAGGATCTCATGTGGTCTGTACAACAGTGCCTCTTTCACCTCAGACGGTTGTAAGAAGTTTGAAATGCAGCCCCAAATCCAAAGAACTTTCTGCAGGGACACAACTGAGAGCATCCTGACTGGCTGCATCACTGCCTGGCATGGGAACTGTACTTCCCTCAATCACAGACTTTGTAGAGTGGTGTGTAAAGCCCAGCACATCTGCAGTTGTGAACTTCCCATGATTCAGGAAATTTACAAAGACAGGAGTATAAAAAGGGCCCGAAGGATCATTGGGGACCCGAGTCACCCCAACCACAAACTGTTCCAGCTGCTACCATTTGGGAAACAGTACCGCAGCATTAAAGCCAGAACCAACAGGATCCGGGACAGCTTCTTCCACCAGGCCATCAGACTGCTTAATTCATGCTGATACAATTGCATTTCTAAGTTATAGTGACTGTTGTGTTCTATTATAACTTGCTAAAAATTGCATGTTGCACATTCAGACGGAGATGTGACATAAAGATTTTTACTCCTCATGTATGTGAAGGATGGAAGTAATAAAGTCAATTCAATTCAATTCACCCTCTCCACTATCTGTTCTGTCATTCTGGCTCCCATTCCCACTACAACTTCAGTTTAACCCAGCCTGCCTCCACCACACTAGCACCAGCAAGCCTTACCACTACGACATTAGTCCCCTTCTAGTTCTGGTACCCTAACTACTGAACCCACATCACCCCTTTGACTTTCCTCTGCCAGATAACCACCCCTCCCCACCTCCTCCAACAGTTTCTAAAGTGGTAGAATATATAGACCACAGAAAACCTACAGCACAATACAGGCCCTTCTGCCCACAAAGCTGTGCCGATCATGACCCTGGCTTAGGACTACCTAGGCTTACCCATAGCCCTCTATTTTTCTAAGCTCCATGTACCCAACCAGGAGTCTCTTAAAAGACCCTATCATTTTCACCTCCACCACCACACCGCCAGTAGACCCATTCCATGCACTCACCACTCTCTGCATAAAAAAAAACTTACCCCTGACATCTCCTCTATACCCACTTCCAAGCACCTTAGAACTATGCCCTCTCGTGCTTGCCATTTCAGCACTGGGAAAAAGCATCGGACTATCCACATGATCAATGCCTCTCATTATCTCGTACACCTCTATCAGGTCACCTCTCATCCTCCGTCGCTCCAAGGATAAAAGGCCAAGATCACTCAACTTATTCTCATAAACCATGCTCCCTAATCGACACAAAGTCCTTGTAAATTTCCTCTGCACCCTTTCTATGGTCTACCTGTTGTTGTGGGGGATGGCCACAAGATGGCTATTTAACCTCATTCCCCTTCCTGACTCTCACCCAGTTTCATGTGTCCTACACCTTGGGTGTAACTCACCTCTGTTCAATGTCATATCAATCACCCCTCCGACTGCTGATGAATCCAGAATTCATTCATTCCCAGCTCCAACTCCTTAAACTGGTGACACAACATGTGCACACTGAATGTTATATATGGAGGTTCTCATTTTAACAGCTAGCAAATCATGGTCAATAATCATTTTTATCTGCTCTGGGTTTGATTGATTTCATCTGCACTCTCACACAACCTACGTAGCAGGTCTGCAGTGGGTAATGAAGAATTTTCTCAACAGAGCATTTGAACACCGTCCATACGTGATTTGCTTGCTAACTGATGCTATAAAAAGTCATTTTTTCAAATATCGCTCCATTTCTTCCCACTTGCAAATTCTCCAGCAACTTTTGCGTCACCACAATACACACAGGTAACACCAGTTTCTGTTTTGTACATAAATATTTCCCCTGAACCCTCCCCCAGGTGACTGACAGTGGTAAACTCATTGATGGCAATGTCAATGAATATGAAGGGAAGGCAGTAGTCTGTCCCATTGGAGTCTGGCACATTTGTGATGTGAAAGCTACTTGTTGCCCAGTGCAAAGGTGTTTGATATCATTATGTACCCAGACAGAGTGGGTCAAAGTATGTTCTCACGGGTGGAAAAGTCCAGAACAAGAGGAGGTAGAACAAGCAAAACACACAAAATGCTGGAGGAACTCAGCAGGGCAGGCAGCATCTATGGAAAAGAGTACTAATGCTGAGTTCCTCCAACAATTTGTGTGTGTTGCTTGCATTTCCAGCATCTGCAGATTTTCTCTTGTTTGTGATTGGAAGTAGAACAAAGGTGATTTTCTCACCTGCTGATGTAAAAGATTTTGTCCCCTTTCTCCGAGTTCCCAATCCTTGCATTTAGATAGCTGGAGCTCAGCTCTGCCTGAGAGATCCATCGGTTCCCATTCCCTCATCAGCCGGAAGCTCCCTGGGGCCCGTGTGCAGATCGTGGGGCTGAGAGAGAGGGACGAGAGCAGGACTGTCCCGGGATTGCGGGTCACGGTATCCGCATCTCACAACAATTGTCCCGAAGTCAGTCTTAAAATCCCGCCCGGAGATTCTCTCTCACCTCTTGCCGATCCTCCCGAGGCCTTTGTGTATTGCGCGCATGAGTGATATTCGGGAAAATGCGCAATCCTGACGGCTGCGAATTTGATCGGTGCTTCAGCGACGGCTAAATTTCCAACTCCCGGCTTTATGGGTAATCAGGGCACCATTAAAAGTTTCCGCAAGCACCGCTTCCATGTCCATACCTCAGTTTTTTTTGTGTGTGTAGAAAACTCAGCAGCTATTTTAACACAGAAAGCGGGTCCCATAAACAACATACTCTATAGCAACTGGTATTCCGTGTATCTAATACCAAAGTACAACCTCTTACAAAGGCAGAGTGGCGGGCAAGTGGAGTCTCTGCCTGCGGCGGAAAACCCCACCAGTCACGTGATCCCATTTGCCCCTCCCATTTGACCGCGGATGGGCAGCATCTGCGTCTGTTTCCGAGGCCCCGCCCTCCGGATGATGTAACACTGACGCCGCGCATGCTCACTGCATCCAGATGGGTGGTGTTTTCCTTTCCGCTCAGTGCTGAAGCCGATTCATCTGCGGCAGCGGGATCGGGAAAGGTCGCGATCACTGTCCGCGGGCCGAAGTTTTCACTTTCCCATCGGTGAGACCGATCCCGAGCGGGGAGATCTGATGTTGTCCGTGATCCCCGAACTGAGGGATTACTCATTCAGTACCCAGTTATCTGGGCTCGTCAGAAATGTGTCGACTTCACTGAATCTGCGTTGAACGATCCAAACCAGGAGCCCAGGCTGTCTATTTCCACAGAATTGAAATGGGAGTCCCGTCAGCCGGTCACGTGAGGCTGTTTACCGCAGATCTGCCCCGCCCTCCGCTTTGTGATGTAGGATCACGTGGTGTGCCAGCCGTGGGGGTGGTGTGTGAGTGGCAGATTCAGCTGTTGACTCTGTGAGGCTGGGTCCTGGTGCATCACAGTTTTTGATCCAAGTAAAATGGACCCGGGGTCGAGCTGCCCGGGTTTATGAGGCGCTGAGTTCTGGGATCAGATCTTTGTTTCTGGGGTTCCTTTGGAAACAATGACTGCTGATCTGAGGAGAGACTCGAGGAAATCTGCAGATGCTGGAATTCAAGCAACACACATAGAAGTTGCTGGTGAACACAGCAGGTCAGGCAGCATCTCTGGAAAGAGGTACAGTTAGGACAAGGGTCTCGGCCCGAAACGTCGACTGTACCTCTTCCTAGAGATGCTGCCTGACCTGTTGCGTTCACCAGCAACTTTTATGTGTGTTGCTTGTAACCTGAGGAGAGGATGCGTTCCCATTCCATCCTCACAGGTAGTGGCTGCTCTGTGTTTGCATCAGTAGAAATAAAATAGACCAGTGTTCAAACTGTGTTTGGAAATTCCCCCTCACTGTCTATCAGGCAGTGGAAATTAAACATAAACACAAGATGCAGGAGATCTGCACTAAAAACTGAAAATGTGTGAGGCCATTCTGATAAAACGTTATTAACCTGAATCGTTACGTTCGTTCCTCTCCCTACAGCTGTTCCTTACCTGCTGAGTGTTTCTGGTAATTCCAGTTTTTTTAATGTCACTCACCCTGGTGTGGTTTATATTTCCTGAAATGAACCTGTTTTAACCTGGAAATGCAAATGGCTCGTTCTGTGATAGTAGAACATGAAAGAAAGCACAACTTTTCCCTGGTACCAACTTGTCTGTTATTCCTGGAAATGTGTCCTGTACATTTGTTGCTATCAAGGTTTACAAGAATAATCTCAGGAATGATCGGCTTTATGTATTGTCACGTACCCCGTGACGGGTTAAAGAACCAGCAGAAATTGAAAACAGTTTGGAGTCCTGTATTGCTATTAACTAATACTATTTATTAGTAACTATGCAATACAGTAATATAAATGCAGATATATCAAACAGGTTAGCAATGAATATGGAAATCAAGCTTCTTCAAGTCTAAGGGTAAAGAGATAGTCTTACGATGATGAGTAAAGTTCAGTTCAGTTTGTGGTATTGAGTTGAGTAGTGATGGAGAGAGAGAGAGAGGGAGAGATTTGAGTCTTCAGGTGAGCTGATGCTGTTGATCTTCCCGTTGTCCTCTGAAATCCTTTTGAAGTCACTGACTGTGACCACAACAAAGGGGGCCGTTCTTCTGTGGTGGAATTATCAACCCACGCGAGGGTTGGACACACAAATAGCTCCCCACCGGTCACACCCTTTTCACACTTCAAGAGCCACTGATCGATTCTCCAAAACCCACCTTTTCTATGGGCACAACAAAGCTCATTCAGTGTCCAAAACCATTGTGTCTGTAGGTCTATCATCTGACCTTCTATTTATCTCACCGCACTGAATACCAACTGCCAATCAAGTAGCTCCTCCCTTCTCTCTGTAAGAATACAGAAGCTGAGAGTGTCCCTGCAAAAGTGTAAACATACTGCCGAAAAACCATAACATCATCTCAAAGCAGTCTTCGTCTCTCTCTCCTTCTTTCTCTCTCTTTTAACAAGGTGTCTGGTGTTGAATACCCCTCTATCTCTCTTTTCAAAAGCACAGTTCATAGGGGTAATTCACGACCCCTGTCACACCCCCTTCTTCAAAAAAAAATTGACACAGGCAAAACTTTTAGTTTAAATGGAAATTACAGAGTTTAAAACAATACATGTATAATTTTCAGATAACAGAGCAAAAACGTGTACAATTTCTAACTTAACATCTGGATAAATAATCAGCTATAATATTGTCAGTACCTTTCACGTGTTTGATTTTCAGGTCATATTCTTGCAATATCAGACTCCAATTTAACAACCATCTATTTTTATCCTTCATCTTAGTTAGAAACACCAATGGATTGTGATCCATGTAAACCACAAGTTGTCTCTGGGCAGGACAAATATAGACTTCAAAATGTTGTAAAGCCAGAATAAGTGCTAGTAATTCCTTTTCAACAGTGGAATAATTTTTCTGGTGCCCATTAAATTTCTTGGAGAAATAAGCTACTGGGTGTTCAGTGTCATCCACACCCTTCTGTAACAGTACTGCCCCAGCAAGTTCGTCACTAGCGTCTGTTGCTATAGAAAATGGTTTGGAAAAATCAGATGCTTTGAGCACATGATGATAACATAGGATGGTTTTTAGTTGTTCAAATGCCTCCTGGCAACGGTCACTCCATACAAATCTTTCACTCTTCGCTAGGAGTTTTGTTAGGGGGAGAGCAATGTCAGCAAAGTTCTTACAAAACTTACGATAATACCCAACCATTCCTAAAAATCTCCTCAAAGCTTTCTTGCCGGTTGGAACAGGAACCTCAGCAATAGCTTGAACCTTGGCCTGTACAGGAGCCAGTTTGCCCTGGCCTACTACGGAGCCCAGATATGTAACTGTGGCATAGCTAGATTCACTCTTATCCAGGATCACAGTAAGATTGGCCTTGGAAAGTCTTTCAAACAGTTTTTCTAGACCTGCAATATGCTCTTCTTACATGTCATTCCAGACCACTAAATCATCAATATAAGCCCCCGTGTTTTCTAAACCTCTAATCATAGAATGGATCATTCTTTAAAATGTCCTTGGAGCATTTTTCATCCCGAAGAATAAAACATTATACTCATACATTCCAGATGATGCCAAAAATGCTGATATTTCCTTAGCCCTCTCTGTTAAAGAAACACCCCAGTATCCTTTTAACAGGTCAATTTTTGTAAGGTATTTAGCCTTTCCCACTCTATCAATACAGTCATCCACTCTCTTTCCTTGTTCCTTCTTGTTTCCAGTTTCTTGTTCAACCATTTTACTTTTCTCTAAATTCATTCCGTAAGGATGCTCTTTGATCGGCTGGGCTGAATTTACAATGACGTCATGCCCTGCAGAGGTACACTGTCTTAGAATGTCAGGAAATAAATCTTAATGCTTGCTAATTAATTCTTGCAATTGTTTTTGCAGTGTAGCTTCCAACTGATGGACCTTATCAGTAATATTTTTCAAAACAATGGAATTCTTAAATCTTGTTGATACTAGATTCAAGATTCAAAAAACTTTATTGTCATTCTAACCATGCATCAGCTCTGCAGGGCAGAATGAGACAGCGTTTCTCAGGGGCAGTGCAATCATAACATAACAAATGCAACACTAAATAATAAACATAACAATAAATAGTAAAACACAACAGCCACATGTCAGTTAAAATCAGTTATAAGTGTCCAGTGCAAGTTAAAAGTGTCCAAAGCAGAGTCAGGTGGAGCAGCTATTTAGCAGTCTGACTGCCTGTGGGAGAGAGCTGTTGTGGTTTTAGTTTTGATGCTCCTGTAACGTTTGCCTGATGGCAGAAGAACAAACAGTTCATGGAGAGGGTGTGAGGGGTCTTTACTGATGTACCGTGTCTTCTGGAGGCATCGACTCTGAAAGAGGCCTTGGACAGAAGGTAGGGAAACCCCAATAACCTTCTCTGCTCCCCTAACCACCCTCTGCAAGGCTTTTTTTGCAGCTGGAGTACCAGGTTGTGATGCAAAAGGTCAGCACACTCTCAACCACGCCTCTGTAGAATGTAGTTAAGATGTTAGTGGGGAGTGATGCTTGTTTAAGCTTCCTCAGAAAGTGCAATCTCTGCTGGGCCTGTTTCACAATCCCAGTGGTGTTCCTGGACCAGGTGAGATTGTCCGAGATCTGCACCCCAAGGAACTTGATGTTTTCCACTCTCTCCACTGTGGAGCCGCTGATGCTGAGGGGTGTGTGCTCAGTAGGTTAAAATGATTCTGCACCTCTTCCCCAGCCATCACAACTCCATTTGTTTTCATAACAGTACCCACAGGTGCTACCTTATCAAACAAGTGTTTTATTTTAATTTGAACATTCTGCAAACTTTCCTTTGCAAGGTCACAGACCTTGTTAAGTCTCTCCCGCATATTGACCCATATTTCCAAATCAGACCATAGTTCTCCGAGTAGGGTCAAAGGTCATTTTGGCCTGTGACCACACACAGGTTCAAATAGACTACACTCCAATGATTTTTGAATCGAATCTCCAACAAATAAGAGTAGGGGAACCCCCTCATGCTGTTTTTTTTTTCCATTTTCCACACAATATGTTTTAATCATGGCCTTAAGAGTGGAGTTGAACCATTCCAAGGCTCCCTCGGACTCTGTGTGATATGCAGATGACCCAATGTACCTAGCTCCCAATTCTACGACTATCCCCTGGAATGTTCTCGAAGTAAAGTTACTACCCTGGTCAAATTGAATTTCTTTGGGGAGACCTACCAGTGTGAAAAACTTACTGAGTGCTTTTACCACAGTCTTGGCCTTGATGTTTCCAAGAGGAATGGCTTCAGGGAACCTAGACACAGCACATATAATTGTTAACACATATTGATGACCAGCTGCAGTCTTTGGAAATGGGCCTACACAATCCACTATGAGCCTGGAAAAAGGCTCACCAAAGGCAGGTATTGGTCTAAGTGCTGCTACTTGAATAACCTGATTAGATTTCCCTCAACCTGACAGGTATGGCAAGTCCTGCAAAAATTTACAACATCCTTTCTTAAATTAGGCCAGTAAAGTTCCTTCATAATCCTGTTTCCCCCGGCATTTTTAAAGTATGACTATTCACTGTCTTTCTCACTCCATGATGTCCACCTAAAGGCATACTGTGAGCCATGTTTAAAATTTCAGCCCTGTAAAGTTTCGGAAGCACTACCTGATGCACAACAGCCCAATCCTCACTTGCAGGCACAGTGGCTGATCTCCACTTCCTTATCAACACCCCATCTTTAAGATAATATCCTGCTGACTCTCTCTGAACCTCCTCTTCTGTGAGAGCTGTCTCCTTTAAAGCCATCATTTCAGAATCTCGCTTCTGTTCCTCTATAAATTCCTCCCTCAATAAGGACAAACCTTTCCCATACACCTTACTCTCATCACCTTCACTACCCTCCAAGTCCTGCTGGAATATGGAAGGTAGAAAAGTCTATCACACATCATCATCTTGGAGAGGTGTCAACCTCCCCCTCATTGTTTACTAAACTTAGCATGATCACCAGACTTATAAAAACCATGTGTATATTGTGGAAGATCCACTCATCCAAACAATCCACTTATCTGATTTCTATGACCTCTTTTTTGACTTGTTTCCATAGCAACTCCTACAGATGGCTTTTTCTCAAAACCGTAACTAATGCGTGGCTGAGGGATTGGAGCAGGGGGCAGGGATTCAAGTTTTTGGATCATTGGGACCTCTTTTGGCGCAGGCGTGACCTGTACAAAAAGGACGGGTTACACTTGAATCCTAGGGGGACCAATATCCTGGCAGGGAGATTAGCGAGGGTTACTGAGGTGACTTTAAACTAGAATGGTTGGGGGGTGGGAATCAAATTAAAGAGGCTAGGCGAGAGGAGGTTAGTTCACAACAGGGGGCTGGGAACCAGTGCAGAGAGACAGAGGGGTGTAAAGTGAGGGTAGAAGCAAAACGTACTAAGGAGAAAAGTAAAAGTGGCAGGCCGACAAATCCAGGGCAAGCATTAAAAAGGGCCACTTTTCAACATAATTGTATAAGGGCTAAGAGAGTTGTAAAAGAGCGCCTGAAGGCTTTGTGTGTCAATGCAAGGAGCATTCGTAACAAGGTGGATGAATTGAAAGTGCAGATTGTTATTAATGATTATGATATAGTTGGGATCACAGAGACATGGCTCCAGGGTGACCAAGGATGGGAGCTCAACATTCAGGGATATTCAATATTCAGGAGGGATAGACATGAAAGAAAAGGAGGTGGGGTGGCGTTGCTGGTTAGAGAGGAGATTAACACAATAGAAAGGAAGGACATAAGCCGGGAAGATGTGGAATCGATATGGGTAGAGCTGCGTAACACTAAGGGGCAGAAGACGCTGGTGGGAGTTGTGTACAGGCCACCTAACAGTAGTGGTGAGGTCAGACATGGTATTAAACAGGAAATTAGAAATGTGTGCAATAAAGGAACAGCAGTTATAATGGGTGACTTCAATCTACATGTAGATTGGGTGAACCAAATTGGTAAAGGTGCTGAGGAAGAGGATTTCTTGGAATGTATGCGGGATGGTTTTTTGAACCAACATGTCGAGGAACCAACTAGAGAGCAGGCTATTCTGGATTGGGTTTTGAGCAATGAGGAAGGGTTAATTAGCAATCTTGTCATGAGAGGCCCCTTCGGTAAGAGTGACCATAATATGGTGGAATTCTTCATTAAGATGGAGAGTGACATAGTTAATTCAGAAACAAAGGTTCTGAACTTAAAGAGGGGTAACTTTGAAGGTATGAGACGTGAATTAGCTAAGATAGACTGGCAAATGACACTTAAAGGATTGACGGTGGATATGCAATGGCAAGCATTTAAAGGTTGCATGGATGAACCACAAGAATTGTTCATCCCAGTTTGGCAAAAGAATAAATCAAAGAAGGTAGTGCACCCATGGCTGACAAGAGAAATTAGGGATAGTATCAATTCCAAAGAAGAAGCATACAAATTAGCCGGAAAAAGTGGCTCACCTGAGGACTGGGAGAAATTCAGAGTTCAGCAGAGGAGGACAAAGGGCTTAATTAGGAAGGGGAAAAAAGATTATGAGAGAAAACTGGCAGGGAACATAAAAACTGACTGTAAAAGCTTTTATAGATCTGTAAAAAGGAAAAGACTGGTAAAGACAAATGTAGGTCCCCTACAGACAGAAACAGGTGAATTGATTATGGGGAGCAAGGACATGGCAGACCAATTGGATAATTACTTTGGTTCTGTCTTCACTAAGGAGGACATAAATAATCTTCCAGAAATAGTAGGGGACAGAGGGTCCAGTGAGATGGAGGAACTGAGCGAAATACATGTTAGTAGGGAAGTGGTGTTAGGTAAATTGAAGGGATTGAAGGCAGATAAATCCCCAGGGCCAGATGGTCTGCATCCCAGAGTGCTTAGGGAAGTAGCCCAAGAAATAGTGGATGCATTAGTGATAATTTTTCAAAACTCGTTAGATTCTGGACTAGTTCCTGAGGATTGGAGGGTGGCTAATGTAACCCCACTTTTTAAAAAAGGAGGGAGAGAGAAACCGGGGAATTATAGACCGGTTAGCCTAACGTCGGTGGTGGGGAAACCGCTGGAGTCAGTTATCAAAGATGTGATAAAGACGGAAATACTTATGTGCATTCTCCTGCAGGGGTTTGAGATCCAGTTGTCAAAGGGAAGGCAGGTAAGAACTGCCACCATCTGACAAGTGGACTGCCTTAGTCAGGTTACAGCTATATGTGTATATATATATATATATATATATATATATATACACTAACCCCAGACATTACTATTGGAAGATGTTATTTGAACTGGTACGCCCACCAAGTCTGTTGGTGCAAAACTTAATTACTTAGATAAGAGAGTTCGCTAAATCAAGGTTTTAATTACAGATGGATGCACTGTCCCAGCCTTATCAGTTATTCCCTTTGCAAGGCCCTGACTAAATTACAGACAGATGATCATTCCTGTGATTATTCCCATCACTTCGCTATCCAGCCCGATTAAAATTAGTTCCCAAAGATTCAACTCCTCCTATTTTTCTGGACTCCAAAGCGGCATTGGACTATGTTAACTGTAGTTTGGTTGCAGCCGAGGTTTGAATGGTTTTAGGTCTGGTGAATTATTGTTATTTCAGAAAGAAAAGAAGCTTTCAAGATTTCTGATTTACTTCAGATGTCCTTTGATCGATGGACCATTTAAAGAAGATGTGAACTTTTTGATGTGACTGATGAATGACATTTCCGAAATCTGTTTGGTTTACTGAGCGAATTAACACAGCGAACAGATTATTAACCAGTTTGATTATTTGTGCCTATCCTCTTTTTTCCATTAACTAAGTTACAGTGTTCATAGTTCATAAGGACTTTTTCTTATATATACATAGTTGGGAGTGCTTAGAAGATAGATAGTTAGTTTTCTCTTCTAAAAACAGATTTTCATTGGGTGTGTAAGTTAAATGGAAAATGGTGCTGATTTTTCTTCCTTAGAGATTACAAAGACATTCTTCTTTTTGTTTAACTTTATGGTTTTGGCATTTTTGGAGATTGTTTCTGCATTCCCCAGCTTATTTTTAAGGATTAAGTATAAACATTTTTTTCCCTCTGCAGGGCTTTCCTATTTTAGGGCTGTGTGTTTTTTTCTGTAACTGGGGGGAGGAATTAAGGAAAGCTTTTAAAATCACCATTAAAATGGGCAGCTCGCAAAGTGTGTCTCTTTTTTTACTTCTATGGGGACGCATTTTGGCTCTTTTTGTCCAAATTTCGGGCTTTTCAGTGTGATGGGAGGACTGGGGTTAGTATTGAGTTATAAGATTAATTGTAGGATTAATTTTAGTTTTCTTTATTGTATTTTTTTCCCATTACGGAGTTCCGGAGCGTGCGTGTTTTGTATATGGTTATACTTATCACCGCCAGTTTTGATTAGCCTGCGCTGGTATGCGTGTAATTATGTGTTAAATAATTTCTTTATTTCGTGGTAGCTAAACAGATAATCATTATAAGTTGGAACGTATGTGTTTGGAATCATCCTATTAAGTGAAAGAAGACTTTTAAAATCATTAATCAATTCCAACCCAATATAATTTTTGTTCAACAAACACATATCAAAACGGGCGATCAAAATAGGTTTTTTTAAAATGTGGAAGGGCCTTCAATTTCACGCTACTTGGCAAAATAAAACAAAGGGAGTATCTAATTTTATTAAATCTAATATTTTGTTTATCTAAGAAGACATTGTGTCAGATATTAATGGTAGATTTTTAATTGTTAAAGGAACAATTTGTAATAGAAAAATTGTCCTGGTTAATCTGTGTGGACATAATGTAGATGATCCTCCTTGTTTTTAAAAATGTATTTACTTTATTGCCGGATTTAAATGAATATAGGTTGTTAATGTTTGGTGATTTCAACTGTTGTTTAAGTCCTTTGATTGACAAGAGTTCAACCAATCAGTGGCTTCCGAGTTGTTCTGCATCACTTATTAACTCCTTTTTAATTGATTATTGCCTGGTTGAGGTTTGGAGACATTGCATCCAAATGATAGAGATTATTCTTTTTTTTCACATGTTCATATAAAAAAAAATTGAGATTCGATTATTTTATAACTGATCTCCGATTTCTGTCCAAAGTCCAGAAATGTGAATATGATGCTATCATTTTCTCGGATAATGCGCCTTTAAACTTAGCTTTTGAATTGAATTATGTCGTTATAGCATATTTGCTTTGGCGTTTTCCAGAAAATTGATTACAAAGTTTGGACTTCGTCAAATTTATTGAGACTCAGGTAATTTTTTTTTTCTTTTTAATAATATGGGAGATGTGTCAAAATTGATTATATGGGATATATTTAAAGCATACAGTGTTTTGCGCGGTCAGATATCTCCTATTTAGCTAAGCTTAAGAAACGGACGAAAACAGAGTTAGATAAGATTTCAAAATAAATTAAAGACTTGCGGAATAATTATGCAATCTCTCCTAACAGTGATTTATTCAAACAAAGGGTTGAACTACCATCACAATATAATTTATGATCAACTTATTCTAATGACAGAAATTTTCTTAAATTGAAAAGTCAATTTTATGTGTTTGGAGATAAAAATAATAGGCTTTCTTTTTAAATCTTTCTATTGGACAGAATGCAACTTGGACAGAAATTTTCAAGTTCTGTCCAAGTTGCATGCCATCTTGGACAATGTCTCCCATCCACTACATAATGTACTGGGTGGGCACAGGAGTACATTCAGCCAGAGACTCATTCCACCGAGATGCAGCACAGAGCGTCATAGGAAGTCATTCCTGCCTGTGGCCATCAAACTTTACAACTCCTCCCTTGGAGGGTCAGACACCCTGAGCCAGTAGGCTGGTCCTGGACTTATTTCCTGGCATAATTTACATATTACTATTTAACTATTTATGGTTTTATTACTATTTATTATTTATGGTGCAACTGTAACGAAAAGCAATTTCCTCCGGGATCAATAAAATATGACTATGACTACCAAGTTCATAAACATAATAACAACAGTGATATGAAGAGATTGGAATTACCTTATTGTTAATAAACATATACAAAGTACTACAAATAGTACATGTGTAATAGACTTCCAAACTCTCGATATAGTTAATCATGAAGAAAAAAATAAATAAAAAGAAAGGGATGTTGCAAAGAAGAACCCCAAAAATCAAAAGAGAGCTAAAAAATAGAACTAATTGCTAAACCCCCCAGAAAAGCAAACAGAACAAAACCAATATATTAGATTAGATCGAATACATTCATTAATGTCGTCAGCTCAGCTCCTCTATTCACATATTCTAAGTTAGTAAAAAGGATTCGGAAAAGGTCAAACTACATCATATGAAAATGTTGAATAAATAGCTTACAAGTCTCTTCAAATTTAACCGAAGGATCAAAAATTACACTTCTGATTTTTTCTAAATTGAAACATGATATAGTTTGGGAAAACCATTGAAATGTAGTCGGGGGGTTGGTCTCTTTCCAATTCAATAAAACGGACCTTCTGGCCATTAATGTAACAAAGGCAACCATCTGACAGGCTGAAGAGGATAAAGGTCTATGTTCCATCATTGGCCAACAAAAAATTGCTGTAATAGGATGGGGTTGTAAATAAAAATGCAAAACTTTTGAAATAATATCAAAAATAGCTTTCCAGAATTTTTCCAAGAGAGGGCAGGACCATAACATACGAGTCAAAGAAGCCACCTCAAAGTGACATCTGTCACAAATAGGATTTATATGGGAGTAAAAACGAGCTAGATTAACTTTAGATATGTGGGCCCTATGCACTGCCTTAAATTGTATCATAATATAGTTAGCCCATATAGAGGAAGATATATAGGTAAGTGAAGTTGAAGTTCCCTTTCCCATTCATTTTTAAATTTATCAGATCTACCTGGCTGTATTTTCATAATTATGTCATAAATAGTTGTTATTAATCCCTTCTGATAAGGATTTAAACCAAAAATGTTGTCGGTGACGTCAGTAGAGTGTGAAATCGGAAAGGTAGGCATCATTGCTAATAATAGTCATAATGAGCTGCTAATAATCAGCTGTTAGCATCTCAGATAAAAGCAGCTACAGCCGAAAGACCCACTTTAAAAATTCAGAAGAGAGATGGTAGTTTATCATGTAATTATGAAGACATTAATACAAATTTTCAAGACTTTTACATTGACGTTTATAAATCTCAGTTTTCAGTTGATCCTTCTAAAATGAATGCCTATTTACAAAAGATCAATTTTTCTCAAATTTCTGTTGATGATCAACAAACTCTTGATGCTCCTATCACTGAAAATGAAATTCAGAAAGCTTTTTTTTCCAATGCAATCTGGTAAAGCTCCTGGACTGGATGGTTATTCTGTAGGATATTATATAAAAGAATGAAAAATTGCTTTCTCCATATTTGTTGGAAATGCTTAAAGATTCTCTTTTGATAGGAGAGTTACCTCCCACATTTTATGAAGCTTCTATTTCTTTAATTCTTAAGAAAGATAAAGACCCAACACACTGTGCTTCATATAGACCTATTTCATTATTAAATAAGGATGCTACAGTTATTTCAAAAATAATGGCTGATAGGCTGGAGAATATACCAGCTAAAATGATCTCTTAGGACCAAACAGGTTTTGTAAAGGGCCGTTATTCCTTCTCTAACACTCGGAGACTGTTAAATGTTATATATTCATCCTTTTCTAAGACTCCCCAAATGCATTGTCTCTCTCGATGCTGAAAAGGCATTTGACAGAGTTGAATGGAAAACTTATTTAACGTTTTGGAGAAATACAGCTTTGGTATTAATTTTAATAAGTAGATTAGAATGATATCTGAAAGCTTTATTGCTACACTTATTACCAATAATTGCAGATCTCCTTTTTCTCGGCTTTCGCAGGGTACGAGGCAAGGATGTCCACTAAGTCCCCTGTTATTTAATTTGGTGCTGGAACCCTTGGCTATTGCACTTTGTGAAGCTAAAGATATCCATGGGATTTTCATAAATAGGACTATTCATAAGATCTCCCTTTATGCTGACAATCTCTTAGTTTATATGTCGAATCCTGAAGAATACATTCCTAGTTTATTGAAACTATTAAACGAATTTGGAAAGTTTTCGAGATATAAATTAAACCTTCATAAAAGTGAATTAGTTCCTCTAAATGATTCTGCTTCTATATATGATGACATTCCTTTTAAAGTTTGTAGATGGAATCCACTTACACTGTTAGCCGGCCGAATTCATGCAGTTAAAATGATGATTTTACGAAAATATTTATATGTATTTCAAAATATCCCTTTGTTTAACTAAGAAGCTTTTTGATCAGGTTAACCCTATTATCTCATCTTTTGTTTGGAATTGTCATAAGGTGGTGGCTGGGAACGGACCCAAGTGGAAGACACAGACACTGAAGTACTAGGGACAGGACTAGGATACAGGGTGAGGGCTAGGACATTGACACAAAAACCAGGAACCCAGAACAGGACTGGACAAGAGAGCTAGGAGCCCGGGCTTGGACTCCGAGCCAGAGACTGGAGAAGGATCCAGAATCTGGGTCTTGCCTCTGGCTCGGACCCCACAAGTAGGCAAGGACGTGACTTGGCTGGCAGGCAGGACGAGGCTGGAGTCTTCAGGCTTGAGGTGAGGCAAGGCTGGAGGCTGGAGACTTGAGGCGAGGCTGGAGGCTGGAGACTTGAGGCGAGGCTGGAGGCTGGAGACTTGAGGCGAGGCTGGAGGCTGGGGACTTGAGGCGAGGCTGGAGGCTGGAGACGAGGCGAGGCTGGAGGCTGGAGTCTTGAGGCGAGGCTGGAGGCTGGAGACGAGGCGAGGCTGGAGACGAGGCGAGGCTGGAGGCTGGAGACGAGGTGAGGCTGGAGTCTTGAGGCGAGGCTGGAGGCTGGAGACGAGGCGAGGCTGGAGACGAGGCGAGGCTGGAGGCTGGAGACTTGAGGCGAGGCTGGAGGCTGGAGACTTGAGGCGAGGCTGGAGGCTGGGGACTTGAGGCGAGGCTGGAGGCTGGAGACGAGGCGAGGCTGGAGGCTGGAGTCTTGAGGCGAGGCTGGAGGCTGGAGACAAGGCGAGGCTGGAGACGAGGCGAGGCTGGAGGCTGGAGACTTGAGGTGAGGCTGGAGACTTGAGGCGAGGCTGGAGGCTGGAGACTTGAGGCGAGGCTGGAGGCTGGAGACGAGGCGAGGCTGGAGGCTGGGGACTTGAGGCGAGGCTGGAGGCTGGAGACGAGGCGAGGCTGGAGGCTGGAGTCTTGAGGCGAGGCTGGAGGCTGGAGACGAGGCGAGGCTGGAGACGAGGCGAGGCTGGAGGCTGGAGACTTGAGGTGAGGCTGGAGTCTTGAGGCGAGGCTGGAGACTTGAGGCAAGGCTGGAGACTTGAGGCGAGGCTGGAGGCTGGAGATAAGACGAGGCTGGAGGCTGGAGACTTGAGGCGAGGCTGGAGGCTGGAGACGAGGTGAGGCTGGAGGCTGGAGTCTTGAGGCGAGGCTGGAGGCTGGAGACTTGAGGCGAGGCTGGAGGCTGGAGACGAGGCGAGGCTGGAGTCTTGAGGTGAGGCTGGAGTCTTGAGGCGAGGCTGGAGGCTGGAGACTTGAGGCGAGGCTGGAGGCTGGAGATGAGACGAGGCTGGAGGCTGGAGACGAGGCTGGAGACTTGAGGCGAGGCTGGAGACGAGGCGAGGCTGGAGGCTGGAGACGAGGCGAGGCTGGAGGCTGGAGTCTTGAGGCGAGGCTGGAGGCTGGAGAATTGAGGCGAGGCTGGAGGCTGGAGACGAGGCAAGGCTGGAGTCTTGAGGCGAGGCTGTAGGCTGGAGACTTAAGGCGAGGCTGGAGGCTGGAGACGAGGCGAGGCTGGAGACTTGAGGCGAGGCTGGAGGCTGGAGACTTGAGGTGAGGCTGGAGTCTTGAGGCGAGGCTGGAGGCTGGAGACTTGAGGCGAGGCTGGAGACTTGAGGCGAGGCTGGAGGCTGGAGACGAGGCTGGAGACTTGAGGCGAGGCTGGAGGCTGGAGACGAGGCGAGGCTGGAGGCTGGAGATGAGACGAGGCTGGAGGCTGGAGACGAGGCTGGAGACTTGAGGCGAGGCTGGAGACGAGGCGAGGCTGGAGGCTGGAGTCTTGAGGCGAGGCTGGAGGTTGGAGACTTGAGGCGAGGCTGGAGGCTGGAGACGAGGCGAGGCTGGAGGCTGGAGTCTTGAGGCGAGGCTGGAGACTGGAGACTTAAGGCGAGGCTGGAGACTTGAGGCGAGGCTGGAGGCAGGCTTGGCTGGAGACTTGAGGCTTGGGGTCTTGAAGCTTGGCTTGTGGCGTGGCTCGAGGCTTGGGGTCTTGAAGCTCCTCCTGAGCAGGGCGCGGATCACCACCCGCCAGAGAAAAGGGACAGGAAGGGACAGAACTAACCGTAGGGTAACGGCAATACGGCCTGGCTTGCCCAACAGAGGCAAGGGATAGGAAGGGACAGAACCAACCGTAGGGTAATGGCAATACGGCCTGGCTTACCCGACGGAGGCTAGGGACAGGAAGGGACAGAGCCAACCGCAGGGTAATGGCAAGACGGCCTGACTTACCCAGTAGAGGCAAGGGACAGGGAGGAAGCTAGGTGCAGGGTGGCTCCAAGACTACAGGCAAGGCGATGCGAGAGTTACTGGAAAGACAAGGCAGGGCTTCAGGCGTGGAAACAGAAGGCAGGGGAAAGGGTACAAGGAGTAAGGACAAGAATATCTAGCAGCCATACCCTGGTCTCTGGAGGTATTAATGTAGCCAGCCCCAATGAGAAATAGCTGCCTCAATTAGTGCTCAACAGGAACAGAAACAGGGTAGACAGGAAAACCTGGAGCAAGGGTTGATGGACCGGACCATTAACCGGAATGCAAATTTCACGGTCCGGACCATGACAGGAAAAATAAAAGACTAAGAATTGATATATATCATTTACAAAAATTAAAAGAGGATGGAGGTCTTGCTCTGCCTAATTTAAGAATGTATTATTGGGCTGTTAATATACATTATATGTGTTTTTCGTTAAATTGGACTTATAAAAATGAACGATCACCTTGGGTTGATTTGGAATTGAAAGCTGTGAAACAGTTTCATTTAACCTCATTATTAGGACCTTCTATACCTGTACAACTGGCCAAAATTGCTGAATTAAATTTATATCCTGTGATTAAGCAGTCATTATGAATTTGGTTCCAGTTTCGTAATTTTTTTTGATCTCAAAAAATTTAAACTTTTTAGTTTATTGAAATTATTTATTTAAACCTTCATTAAGAGATCCTACCTTTCTTCTTTGGAGGAATAAAGGAGTTTATTGCTTCATTCATCTGTTCCAAGATGGCCGATTGATGTCTTTTGAGAGTTTAGCAACTAAATACTCTCGCTTGTATTCACATTTCCTGCAATATCTTTAGGTCTGTCTCTTTTACAAGAATATTTAAGTAATTTTCCATATATACAGGATTCTGTCCTGTTATATTTTATTTCAAAAATGAGCCCTTTTGTGAAAGGTTTTATTGGGAAAATTTATAATTTATTGTTACAACAGCATAATTACCCTTCACTTTAGATTAAGCAAGATTGGAAGACAGAGCTTAACATGACCTTGATAACAGAGGATTGATTGTGGATTTTGAAGTTGGTTAACTCTTCTTTGATTTGTACCAGTCACTCTTTAATTCAATTTAAAATTGTACATCATTACTATTTGACAAAGGAGAGACTGTCAAAAATGTTTCCGAATGTTGATAGTCAGTGTGATAGATGTAAAACTGAGACAGCTATATTGACACACATGTTTTGGTCGTGTTCTGTATTGAAACATTTTTGGAAATCTATTTTCTCGACAATTTCTAAAGTTTTAAAAATTAATTTATAACCTCATAAATTGACAGTTTTGTTTGGTATAATCCCTCAATGTATTCATGGTATTTCTCTATCAGACCAACATGTAATTGCATTTGTGACGTGATTGGCCAGAAGGGCTATTTTGTTGAAATGGAAAGATGCTTCTGCTCCTACTTTGATACAATGGTTCTCTCAGGTGATGCTATGTCTTAGTTTGGAGAAAATCAGAAGTCGAACTTTTGACCCTCGATCTTTAATAATAATTTTGTTGATCTTTAATAATAATTAATAAAAAAGATTTTAAAAATGAAAATCAGTTATTCCCTTTGCAAGGCCCTGACTTAATTACAGGCAGATGTTCATTCCTGTCCTTATCAACGAGTAGTCCTCTCTGTACTCAAACAAGGGTACAATATATAATGTTATGAACTAATGAGGGTATAATGTATAATGTTATCAGCTCTCAGTGTGTCTCTCTGCAAGCTGCAGAGAACTGGTAATGAGCCTGTCTTAGCTAACCGCTGAAGACAGAGTTTACTTCAGTTCAAACATTCCTATTCAGTCCCAATTATTCTTTCAGTCAGAGGTTACATAGGTTCAAAATGACTTTTTTATATATCCTCAATTTCTCAGGAGGATTCAGGGGAAATATTTATGTACAATATAGAAACTGGTGTTATCTGTGTGTATTGTGGCAATGCAGAAGTTGCTGGATAATTTACAAGTGGGAAGAAGTGGAGTGATATTTGGAAATCTGACTTATAGAAGCGCAATTTAGCAAGCAAACTACATATGGAAAATGTGCAAAAGCTCTGGGGAGAAAATCCTTCATTACCCGTTACAGGCCTGCTACATAGGTTGTGTGAGCGCGCAGATGAACTCGATCGATCCCAGAGAAGATCAAAGTTCTTATCGACAGCTGTTAAAATTAATACCTCTCTATATAAAATTCACTGTGCACATGTTATCGCTGGGTATAAAAATGCACAGTACAAGATTTATGTGCACACTGGTCATTACAAATTAGAGGGGACATTGGTGGGAAGGTGGGGAGACCTCCAGTGTCCCTGATGCCCTCACCTACAAGATGTGCATCCAGCTGCAGCTTGTAACCCTGCACTTTAAGGAGTTGGAACTTGAAATGGATGAATTCCGGATCATCCAGGAGTTGGAGGGGGTGATAGATATGACATGAAGAGAGGTGAGTTACACCTAAGGTGCAGGTCACTGGAAACTGGGTGAGAGTCAGGAAGGGGAAAGAGTTTAAATAGCCATCACAGAGCACTCTTGTTGCTATCCCGCACAACAGCAGGTGGACCACTTAGGAAACCGTTGGGGGGATTACCTGGCAGAGGAAAGTCAAAGGGATGAGAGGGGATTTGTTCGTTAGGGGAACAGAACAAAAGGGGAATAATATGCTAGTGGTAAGGATTGCTAGTGCTAGTGTGGGGGGAAGGGTGATGTGGTTAAAATAAGTTGAAGTGGGAATGGCAGAACAGATAGTGGAGAGGGTGAATTGAATTGACTTTATTACATACATCCTTCACATGCACAAGGAGTAGAAATCTTTATGTTACATCTCCGTCTAAATGTGCATTATGTAATTTATACTACAAACCCCATTTCCAGAAAAGTTGGAATATTTTCCAAAATACAATAGAATCAAAAATCTGTGATATGTTAATTCATGTGAGCCTTTATTTAACTGACAAAAGTATAAAGAAAAGATTTTCAATAGTTTTACTGACCAACTTAATTGTATTTTGTAAACATACACAAATTTAGAATTTGATGGCTGCAACACACTCAACAAAAGTTGGGACAGAGGCATGTTTACCATTGTGTTACATCACCTTTCCTTTTAATAACACTTTTTAATCATTTTAGAAATGAGGATACTAATTGTAGTAGATTTGCAATTGGAAATTTTGTCCATTCTTGCTTGATATAAGACTTCAGCTGCTCAACAGTCCGTGGTCTCCGTTGTCTGATTATCCTCTTCATCATGTGCCATACATTTTCAATAGGAGATAGATCTGGACTGGCAGCAGGCCAGTCAAGCACACGCACTCTGTGTCTACAAAGCCACGCTGTTGTAGCCCATGCAGAATGTGGTCTGGCATTGTCCTGCTGAAATAAGCATGGATGTCCCGGGAAGAGACGTCGCCTTGATGGCAACATATGTCTCTCTAAAATCCTAATATACGCCTCAGAGTCAATGGTACCTTCACATACATGCAACTCACCCATGCCGTGGGCACTGATGCACCCCCATACCATCACAGATGCTGGCTTTTGCACCTTTTGTTGATAACAATCCCAATGGTCATTTTCACCTTTGGCACGGAGAACTCGAAGCCCGTTTTTTTCTGAAAACTAGCTGAAATGTGGACTCATCTGATCACAGCAGACTGTTACACAGTCTTTCGTTCCATCTGAGATGAACTCGGGCCCAGAGAACTCGCCGGCGTTTCTGCATAGAGTTGATGTATGGCTTCCTCCTTGCGTAATACAGTTTCAAGTTGCATTTCTGGATGCAGCGACGGACTGTGTTGAGTGACAATGGTTTTCCGAAGTACTCCTGAGCCCAGGTGGCTATAATTGTCACAGTAGCATGACTTTTCTGTGCACTTTTCAATCTTATTTTAACTCTGTCCCAACTTTTGTTGAGTGTGTTGCAGCCATCAAATTCTAAATTTGTGTATATTTACAAAATACAATTAAGTTGATCAGTAAAACTATTGAAAATCTTTTCTTTGTACTTTTGTCAGTTAAATAAAGGTTCACATGAATTAACATATCACAGATTTTTGTTTTTATTGCATTTTGGAAAATATCCCAACTTTTCTGGAAATGGGGTTTGTAATTTATAATAAATTGTTTGTACATAGGACAGTCAATATAACATAGAAATGCAATTGTATCAGCATGGATTAATCAGTCTGATGGCCTGGTAGAAGATGATGTCCCAGAGCCTGTTGGTCTTTTTGCTGTGGTACCGTTTCCTGGATGGTAGCAGCAGGAACAGTTCGTGGTTGTGGTGAATTGGGTCCCCAATAACCTTCGGGCCCTTTTAACACACCTGTCTCTAAAAATGCCCTGAATAGTGGGAAGTTCAACAAATGCGCTGGGCTATCTGCACCACTCTCTGCCAGGTCCTGCGATTAAGAGAAGTACAGTTCCCATAAAAGGCAGTGATGCAGCCAGTCAGGATGCTGTCAATTGTGTTCCTGTAGAAAGTCCTTAGGATTTGGGGCACCATCCCAAACTTCAACTGTCTGAGGTGAAAGAGGTGCTGTTGTGTTTCTTTCACAACTCAACTGGTATGTACAGACCATGTGATATCCTTGTTGATGTTTATGCCGAGGAACTTAAAGCTGTTCATACTCTCAACCCCAGATCCAGTGATGTCAATAGGGGTTAGCCTGTCTCCATTCCTCCTGTCGTCCACAATCAGCTCCTTTGTTTTTGTGACAATGAGGGAGACGTTGTTTTCTTGACACCAGTCAGATGTTGTTCAGACCTCAGATAGAGTCAGCAATCGAACGTTTGAGCATGGTGCGATGAATGTGCTGAGCTGTGTATATCACAATGCAAGAAGCATCGTAGGAAAGCTAGATGAGCTCAGGACAGGGAATTATGATATTGTAGCCATTATTGGAACTTGATTGCACCCAACAATCTGAGGGATGTAGAGGAACAAGTTTGTAGAGAGATCGCAGACCATGCCAAGAAACAAAGATTAATTCAGAAAGTGATTTTAACTTTCCATATATTGACTGAGCCTCCCATTCTGTAAAAGGACCAGATGGGGTAGAGTTTGTCAAGTGTGCCCTTAATCAATACGTAGAATTCCTGACGTAGAAGTGTGCAATAAGCTATTAGGGAATGATCCAGGGCTGGTGACAGAAATTAGCGATAATAATGTCATGAAATTCAAAGTAAATAAGGAAAAAGAGAAGTCTGGTCCATGGGGTGAGATTCTAAATCGGAGAAAGGTCAATTTTGATGGTATCAGATTGTTTTGGACAGGCTGTTTTCTGCAAAGAAGCACTTGGTAAGTGGGAGGCCTTCACCAGGGAAATTTTGAGGGTGTAGAGTTTGTTTGTGCCTGCCAAAATAAAAGTTGAAAGGTGACTGGTGCAGGGGACCTTGGTTTTCAAGAGATAATGAGGCCTGGGACATTTCTTTCCCAATGCCTCAGACTTTTGGGGACCCAGACTCATTAATGACTACAATATCATAATTCCATGCCCTGAGCTCATATGACTTTTTTTTTAGTCATCTTCTGTTAGCTTCTAAAAACTTCCCAATAGGTTTTGCTCTTTTGTTTCCCCTCTCTTTGGCTTTTATGTTGATGTTGGCTTCTCATTTCAGCCACGGTTGTGTCCTCCTGCCTTTCCAATGCTTCCACTTCTTTGGGATGTATCTATCACTCAGCTCCAGAATTGCTCCCAGAAACTCCAGCCACTGCTGCTCCTTTGTCACTCCGACCGTATCCCTTCCAAACAAGTTTGACCAGCTTCTCTGTCATAGAAACATGGAGTAGTTCAGTACGGAACCAGCCTATTTGGCCCATCTAGTCAATGCCGAAAAACATTTAAGCTGTCTAATGCAACCACCTGCACCTGGACCATTGCCCTCCATTCACCTACCATCCAGGATCCCATCCAAACTTCTTCTAAATGGTGAAACCGAGCTCATATTCAACTCTTGTGCTGTCATCTCATTCCACACTCTCACGACAATTTCAGTAAAGAGCTTTGCCAAATGTTCCCGTTAAATTTTCCCCTTCCCCACTTACGCATGACTTCTGGTTGTCATCCCACCCAAACTCAGTGGAAAAAGCTGCTTGCATTTACCCTATCTATACCCTCATAATTTTGTAGACTTCTAACAAATCCTCAAAATAATGTGTAATTTCCTTTTTTAGGTGTATAAGATGATGAGGGGCATTGATGGTGTGGATAACCAGAGGTTTTTTTCCCAGGGCTGAAATGGCTAACACGAGGGGGCATAGTTTTAAGGTGTTTGGAAATAGATACCGAGGGGATGTCAGGGGTAAGTTTTTTACCCAGAGAGTGGTGGGTACATGCAATACACTGCCGGCTATTTGTGTGAGAGTGTTTCAGTTACTGTGGGGCCAGGCACCCATGCAGCTCAGTGGGAACAGGGAATAATACCAATGGAGAGAGTCAAACTGAGCCAGGTCACAGATTGGAGATGGCAGAAATACCCCATTCCTAATGAGACAGGGAGACTATCAGAGAATTTGATGCTCATTCCAGATACCAGCACTGTGCCCAGTTAGAAGATGATTTCTCTCTCCAACTTGGGTTGAACTTCACTGTAACAGTGTGATGTCAGTTCACGCCTTAGCAACTGAAGTGATCTCATCTGAAATGTTGTCCTTCACCCATTGATGGATTTTGTAAATCTTTTCATAGGTTAAAAATGGCAAGGAATTTGTCTACGGGAATCTTGAGAACAACACGCCAGTTTTGCTGTCTCAGCCCAGATATTTAAGAAGTGGAGCAAGGGATTCACTCAATCATCCTTCCTGCTCAGACTGTGGGGAGGGATTCACTCGATCATCTGACCGACTGGCATGCCCGTCATTTTACACATGGGGAGAGGCCGTTCATCTACTCAGACAGCAGGAATGGATTCACTCAGTCATCTCAACTGAAGGTACGTCAGCAAGTTCACACTGGATAAGGCCATTCCTCTGTTCTGTGTGTGAGAAGGGATTCAGTTGGTCATCCCGCCCATGGACACACCAGTCAGTTCACATTGGACAAAGGCTGGTCATCTGCTGAATTTGTGGGGAAGGATTCACTCGGTCACCTGACCTAATGGCTCACCAGCGAGTTCACACCGGGGAGCGGCCTTTCACCTGTTCAGACTGTGGTAAAGGATTCACTCGGTCATCCACCCTAATGGCACACCAGCGAGTTCACACCGGGGAGCGGCCGTTCATCTGTTCAGACTGTGGGAAAGGATTCACTCGGTCATCTGACCTAATGGCACACCAGCGAGTTCACACCGGAGAGCGGCCGTTCACCTGCTCAGACTGTGGGAAGGGATTCACTCAGTCATCTACACTGAAGGAACATCAGCGAGTTCACACTGGAGAGAGGCCGTTCACTTGTTCAGACTGTGGGAAGGGATTCACTAGGTCATCTAAACTGAAGGTACATCAGAGACTTCACACTGGAGAGAGGCCATTCACCTGCTCAGACTGCGGGAAGGGATTCACTCAGTCATCCGACGTACTGGTACACCAGTCAGTTCACACTGAGGAGAGGCCGTTCACCTGCTCAGACTGCGGGAAGGGATTCACTCGGTCATCCGAACTACTGGTACACCAGTCAGTTCACTCTGGGGAGAAGCCATTCAACTGCTCAGTCTGTGGGAAGAGATTCAGTCGGTCATCCACTCTTCAGAGACACCAGCGAGTTCACACTGGGGAGAAGCCATTCAACTGCTCAGCCTGTGGGAAGAGATTCACTCAGTCATCCCATCTACTGAGTCATCAGCGAGTTCACACTGGGGAGAAACCGTTCACCTGCTCAGAATGTGGGAAGGGGTTCACTCGGTCATCCCAACTACTGGCACACCAGTCAGTTCATACGGGAGCAACCGTTCACCTGCTGTGAATGTGGGAAAGGAATCATGTAGTCATCTCATCTGCAGAGACACCAGTGAGTTTACACCGGGACGAGGCCGTTCAGCTGTTCAGACATTGGGAAGAGTTTCTCTCAGCCTTCTCAATCAAACGTGCATCATTGAGTTCACACTGGGAGAGACGGTTCACCTGCTGTGAATGTTGGAAGGGATTCCCTCAGTAATCTAACCTTGTGACACACTATCGGGTTCACAGTGGGGAGAAAGTTTCAATAAGCTGCATGCTGGATATTTGTCCATCACCGTTGCTGAATGCAATTTCGAGAGTGACTGTCGGTGCTGAACTCTGCAATTATTGCTGCTGCTCACCACACCCAGTCCTGCACCCTGGTCACTGGGCATGGGAGGAGTTTCTTCTGCTGCACATTCACCTTTAATGGGACTGGAGTTTAATATTCTGGATAAGAGACCAATAAATCAGTTCTATTTTGAACACTGTCTCCGGTACTTAGTGAATTTATAACACACCTAGTGTACAGTAGACAGTCAACTCAGGCCGGCTGGACCCTACCAGTGATTCTGTTCCATGACAGTCCTTTTGAATTCTCCCCTGTTGTTCACCTCTCGCTCTGCCTGTGGTGATGGGTTCCAAATAGTCTCCACTCTGTGGGTGAAGAGGTTTCCCTTGAATTCTCTGCAGACTGAAGAAGTCAAGTTGACTGCAATTCTATCTGACATGCTCTTCTCCCCTGAAATCTCTGGGCTGAGGAAGAATGACATTGGTAGTTAACCTCCTCATTCATGGCTGATTTCCACATTATGGGTCATGTTCCCTGTTTCTGAAGAGTTAACATAGAAGCATAGAAAACCTACAGCAGAATAGAGTCCCTTCAGCCCACAAAGATGTGCTGAACATGTCCCTACCTCAGAAATTACTCGGGTTATCCGTAGCCCTCTATTTTTTCTGAGCTCCATGTACCGATCCAAAAGTCTCTTAAATTATCCTCCCCCACTGTTGACGGCAGCCAATTCCACCTGCTCACCACTCTCTGTGGAAAACACTTACCCCTGACATCTCTGCTGCACCTTCTCCCCAGCACCTTAAACCTGTGCCCTGTTGTGGCAGCTATTTCAGCCCTAGGAAAAAGCCTCTGACTATCTGCATGATCAATGCCTCTCATCATCTTATACACCTCTATCAGGTCACCTCTCATCCTCTG
Source organism: Mobula birostris (assembly GCF_030028105.1). Lineage (NCBI taxonomy): Eukaryota > Metazoa > Chordata > Chondrichthyes > Myliobatiformes > Myliobatidae > Mobula > Mobula birostris. The sequence goes on along the minus strand of NC_092382.1, from coordinate 48,259,814 downwards.
TCTCTCCAAGGAGAAAAGGCCAAGTTCACTCAACCTGTTTTCATAGGCATGCTCCCCAATCCAGGCAACATCCTTGTAAATCTCCTCTGCACTCTTTCTATGGTTTCCACACCCTTCCTGTAGTGAGGCGACCAGAACTGAGCACAGTACTCCAAGTGGGTTCTGAATAGGGTCCTATATATCTGCAACATTCCCTCCCGGCTCCTAACTTCAATTCCACAATTGATAATGGTCAATACACCATACACCTTCTTAACCACAGAGTCAACCTGTGCAGCTGCTTTGAGTGTTCTATGGACACAGACCCCAAGATTCCTCTGATCCTCCACACTGCCAGGAGTCTTAAATTAATACTACATTCTGCCATCATATTTGACCTACCAAAAGGAACCACTTCACATTTCTCTGGGTTGAACTCCATCTGCCACTTCTCAGCCCAGTTTTGCATCCTATCAATGTCCTGCTGTAACCTCTGACAGCCGTCCACACTATCCACAACACCCCCAACCTTTGTGTCATCAGCAAACTTACTAACCCATCCCTCTACTTCCTCATTCAGGAAATTTATAAAAAAAGTCACAAAGAGTAAGGGTCCCAGAACAGATCCCTGTGGCCCACCACTGGTCACCAACCTCCTGGTTGTGCCCAGCTGGGAATCAGCTATTCTGGATTTGGTGTTGTGCAATGAACCGATTTAGAGCACTTAAGGTAAAACAATTCTGAGGGGCAAGCGATCTTAATGTAATTGAATTCACCCTGAAATTTGAGATGGAGAAGCTAAAGTGAGACGTATCAGTATAACCATGGAATAAGGACAACTGCAGAGGCATGAGAAAGGAACTGGTCAAATTTGATAGGGAAAAAAAAGCACTGGCAGGGATGATGGCTTAGCATCAGTGGCTGTAATTACGGGAAGGAATTCGGAAGACACGGGATATATACATTCCGAAAAGGAAGAACTATTCCAAAGACAACATCACACAACCTCAGCGAATGAGAAGGCAAAGCCAACATAAAAGCCAAAGAGAGGGCAGATCACAGAGCAAAAATTGATGGGAAGTTAGATGATTGGGAAACTTTTCTGAACAAACAAGAGGCAATTAAAAAAGTAATTAAGAAAGAAAAGATGGAATATGAAGCTAGCTAATTACATTAAAGCTGATACCAAATGTTTCTTCGGATAAATAAACTGTAAAAGAGAGGCAACAGTGATATTGGACCAGAGGGAAACGATGTCTGGTGAGAGTGGGGTGGGTAGTAATCGTGAACAAGGAGATGGCAGGTGAACTGATTTAGTATTTTGTTTCAGTCTTCATTATGGAAGCAACCAACGGGAAGGTGGAAGTCCAGATGTCAGTGTCAGAAGTGTGTGAAGTTGCCGATACTCGAGAGAAATTTCCTGTGAAACAGAAAGGTCTGAAGGTAAATAGATCACCTGGACCAGGTGGTGTACATCCCAGAGTTCTGGAAGAGGTGGCCGAAGAGATTGTGGAGGTATTAGTAATGATGTTTCAAGAATCAATGAAGTCTGATATGGTTGCGGAAGACTCCAAATTTGGAAATGTCACTCTGCTATTCAAGAAGGGAGAGAGGTAGAAGAACAGAAGTTTCAGGACAGTTAGTCTGACCTCATTGGTTGGGTAGATATTAGTGTCAGTTGTTCGGGATGTGTTCTCAGGGCACTTTGAGGCACATAATAAAATCGGCCTTCAGCATGTTTGCCTCAAGGGAAAATCTTGCCTGAACAGTGTGTTGAAATTCTTTGAATTTATTGAAGTGGTAATAGCAAGATAGACAAAGGAGAATCGGTTGATGATGTGAACCTGCACTTTCAGAGGGTGTTTGACAAGGTGCTACACATGAGGCTGGTTAACAAGTTATGAGCCCATGATATTACAGGTGTTCCAAACTTCATGGGTATCTTGTGACTGTCTTATGACCATGATGATACAATGATACAAAGATTGGAGGTGTAGTAGACAGTGAGGAAGGTTTTCAGAGCCTGCAGAGGGACTTGGACCAGATGGAAAAATGGGCTGAAAAATGGCAGATGGAGTTTAATACAGACAAGTGTGAGGTATTGCACTTTGGAAGGACAAGCCAAGGTAGAACATACAGGGTTAATGGTAAGGCACTGAGGAGTGCAGTAGAACAGAGGGATCTGGGAATACAGATACAAAATTCCCTAAAAGTGGTGTCACAAGTAGATAGGGTTGTAAAGAGAGCTTTTGGTACATTGACCTTTATTAATCAAAGTATTGTGTATAAGAGCTGGAATGTTATGATGAGGTTGTATAAGGCATTGGTTAGGCCGAATCTGAAGTATTGTGTTCCGTTTTGGTCACCAAATTACAGGAAGGATATAAATAAGGTTGAAAGAGTGCAGAGAAGGTCTACAAGCATGTTGTCAGGACTTGAGAAACTCAGTTACAGAGAAAGGTTGAATAGGTTTGGACTTTATTCCCTGGAGCGTAGAAGAAGGAGGGGAGATTTGATAAAGGTATATAAAATTATGATGGGTATAGATAGAGTGAATGCAAGCAGGCTTTTTCCACTGAGGCAAGGGGAGAAAAAAAAACAGAGGACATGGGTTAAGGGTGAGGGGGGGAAAGATTAAAGGGAACATTAGGAGGGGATTCTTCACACAGAGAGTGGTGGGAGTATGGAATGAGCTGCCAGACGAGCTGGTAAATGCGGGTTCTTTTTTAACATTTAAGAATAAATTGGACAGATACATGGATGGGAGGTGTATGGAGGGATATGGTCCGTGTGCAGGTCAGTGGGACTAGGCAGAAAATGGTTCGGCACAGCCAAGAAGGGCCAAAAGGCCTGTTTCTGTGCTGTAGTTTCTATGGTTTCTATGATGTAATTAAGTACGTGATGAGCATGATGTAATCGTCTTGTGGAGGTCACATGATGTAATTTTCCCGCCGATGTGAGGTCACGTGATGACATGTACTCACCAGGTATATAAAGAGAGACCTCTGGTGCGATGTAGTTAGTTTTTCCAGTTGAGTTTTAAGTTTAGTTTGTTATTTAATTCGTCAGATACTCTGTTATGCTGCATATTCGTTTAGTTTCCCTCTAAAGTGGAGGTCTATTTTCTATTGTGTGTAGTATTGGAGAGTGAAGACCTTACTAAAGTACAGGAACTCACAGAGTCAAGTAAAGCTGATGTCGTTCGGCTCTCTTGGAGAGGATCGACCTTTATTGAATCTTTGTTCAAGAAATAGTGACCTGCATCTGACATATCATCTGCTAAAGCAGGAAGAATTGTGCAGTAACTATTCTCCAGAGGAAAAGGTCAGTTCCTTTAAACCATTTTATTTCCGTCGCCGTGAATCCTGCGGACAAGGCAGGTTCCGGCTGGGGTCAGCAGTAATGTCACGTCCTCGAGGAATTCTTTACTTTAGGAAAGTCTCTCCTAACTGACTGTATAAATCTCTCGGACTTTCGAATTTACCATTCTAAGAACTGGGTTCGAATTTACCACTTTAAGAACTGTTTTCGCATTTACTCTTTTAAGAACTGTTTCAGAGTTGCCGTAGATCAGTTAACTTCTGATTAAGTTAGTCGTTTAAATACATTTTGCTACTTTTGAGCAGAGATTAATAAATGTTTGTTTGTTTTTATAAAACCTGACTCAATTCTATATTCATTGTTACCGGTCACTTGACATGGGAAAGATTATTGCATGGATAAAACAGTGGCTGATTGGCAGATGCAAAGGATAGTAATAACGGGGATGTTTTCTGGTTGGCTGCCGGTGACTAGCAATGTTCCACAGGACTTGGATGACAGAATTAATAGCTGTATTGCAAAGTTTGCCGATCATATCAAGAGAGCTGAAGGGCCAGGTAGTTTTGAGGAATCAGAGAGGCTATAAAAGGACTTTGGCGTTTAGAGGAAAGGGCGTAAATGAAGCAGATGGAATACCGTGTCCCGAAGTGTATAGCCATGCACATTGGGGAAAGAAATACCGAATACACTATTTTCCAAATAGTCTAAACTTGGCGGCACTTGTGCAGGATTCCTTAAAGGATAATTTGTAGGTTGAGTCGGCGGTGAGGAAGACACCGAGTCCTAGCCCAGACCCTGAGTCCCAGCCTAGTCCAGGGCCTGAGTCCTTGTGTTGTCATGGTCCGGTCCGTGGACTCAGGACTCTGGGTCTTCCAGCTGTCCCTTGTTTGGTTGAGTTAATCATGGGCACCTGATTCCCATCTTTCAGCTTGGAATATAAGTAGTCTTGTGGTTGAGTATGAGCTGCTGGTTTGTCTCGTTAGTCCCCTTTGGAGCAACCTGCTGATGGAAGGCTAGTGAAACCATCCGTGATCTCTAGGCCTGGTTGGAGGACCAACGCTTCATTGAGCCTTGTTGCCACTCGTCAGAGCAGTCATCGTGATATGGATTGGCTGTTTCTGTAGCCAGCCAAGGTTGCTGACTGCCACAAGACTCAGAGCCACCCCAGATTGAGCTCTTTTCCTGTCTTTGCCTCTGTTGGGTAAGCCAGGCCGTAATTGCCGTAACCCTGTGGTTGGTTCTGTCCCTTCCTGTACCTTGTCTCCATTGGGTAAGCAGGCCATTTGCCGTTACCCTGCGGTTGGGTCGGCCCCTTCCTGTCCTTACCTCCGTGGGGTGAAGTTCCCTGTCCTGCCCAGGAGTTCCATGTCCTGCCCAGGAGAAGGTCCAAGAATCCAGGCCTTGAAGATCACAACCCAAGCTCCAAGAACACAAGCCTCGAAGATCTAAGACCCCAGCCTGCAGCCAAGCTCAAGACCCCAACCTGCAGCCATGCTCAAGACCCAGGACCCCAGCCTGCATCAAAGCTCAGGACCCAGGACCCCAGCCTGCAGCCAAGCTCAAGACCCAGGACCCCAGCCTGCAACCAAGCTCAAGGCCCAGGACCCCAGCCTGCAGCCAAGCTCAGGGCCCAGGACCCCAGCCTGCAGCCAAGCTCAGGGCCCAGGGCCCCAGCCTGCAGCCAAGCTCAGGGCCCAGGGCCCCAGCCTGCAGCCAAGCTCAGGGCCCAGGGCCCCAGCCTGCAGCCAAGCTCAGGGCCCAGGGCCCCAGCCTGCAGCCAAGCTCAGGGCCCAGGGCCCCAGCCTGCAGCCAAGCTCAGGGCCCAGGACACCAGCCTGCAGCCAAGCTCAAGGTCCAGGACCCCAGCCTGCAGCCAAGCTCAAGGCCCAGGACCCCAGCCTGTCTCCCGGCTCAGGCCTGTAGACCCCAGCCTCGTCTTGCTCTGAAGCCATGTCATGTCCTTGCCTGGTTCTGGAGTCCGAGCCCGAGGCAAGACCCAGGTTCTGGGTCTTTGTCCAGTCTTGGGCTCGGAATCGAAGCCTTGTCTCCTAGTCCATGGTTTCTAGTCCTGGTCCCACTTTCTTAAACCCAAGTCTGCATTCTTGTCCCTGCTTCTTGCCTGTATCCTGTCACGTCCCTAATCTAATTGAGTCCTGTTCCTTGTACTTCAGTGTCTGTGTCTTCCATTTACGTCCGTTCCGAACGCCCCCGTTGTGA